>NC_087319.1:9502348-9805378 GCF_037043105.1 Vanessa tameamea | reverse complement strand
AAGTATCAATATCTATATTCCCTAACTATTTTAATAGGTATAGATAATATTTTTCTTTATAAATAAACAATAGTTTGGCTCCTAATTTCACATTCATTAAGCATTCTTTAAATTCGGGTTTTTAATAACTTTATTATTTTACGGAATAAGAGATTGAAAGTTCAATCGAAAATGCCAAAGCGCCATGGCATTAAAGCTGCATTACTTAAGTAGTTCGACACGACATCGCCACAAGAAACACCAATATAGCGACCGAGATCAAGCCACGTACTTTCAACCCCACGACGGTTCTTCAAGAATCCGCCAGAGAGTATTCTGAACAGCGCTCGTACTACGCAGCAATATTTTACTAAATTATTCATGAAATTATTTAGTGTCTATATTGTACTAATATAATGTGACGTAATAATATATATCCTAAAAAATACATAATAACATGCTACAATACATACTTACATACAGTCTGTTATACAATATATTGTATGTTATTTTAGATATAGTTTACTATGCTGACGAAGCCGGAGAGAAAATTTTCGGTCTAGGCTTTTGAAGCGAACGTTGTCAAAACTATAGTAGATAAAAAAAACTCTGTATGAGAAATTTGTGACCTAGAGATTCGTGACTTCCAAAATGTCTACAAAAAAGTCACCGTACTCGCAGTAAACATTTTTATATTTACAAAAATATGGATAAAATATCGAATACTTCGTATAGTTTAGTTTGCTTATATTTTTTATCTTATAAAACCTCCCTATAGCACTCAGAAATAATGTTACTATCTACCAGTGAAAAAATATTTAGAATTAGATCATACAAACAAACCTATTTCAAAATTTTACCTCTTTATAATATTACTATAGATAATTTTTAAACATTTTATTGAGATATGTGATTTTATCACTTTGAAATTCGGACCAGTGGTTTTAGAAATATTACGAGAAATTTAAATAAACGCGTGAAAAAATATACATATAAAAATATATAAAATGGTTGTGTTGTACAATGCATTAGCAAAGTACGAGCGAAAAGATCAATCGGCTAATGTTTAAAAAATATCTCAGCATATACCTATTTTATAATTATTACACAAATAAAGACGGGATAGGTTGTAATGTAATAAATAAATAATAAGTAATGACATAAAAAAGTAAAATAAAAGTTTAAGTAAATGTCCCACTGCTGGACTAATGCCCCTCTCTTTCTTAAAGAGACGGTTTGGAGCAAGTTCTTTTACGATGTACATCTTCACCACCGAACGCGAGGTGAATTATAAACACAAAATTAAGCATGTAAAAATACCCCGGATGGGAACTCGGAATTGTCGATAGAGATTCACGTCTCTATACACTGTGTCTTCACGGCTCACTGGCATAATTTGATGTTACAATAGCTGCTTCATTGACGGTCCACAATAACCTGCTACTGCTATAAAGATAAATTGTTGTGTTTAATGGCATCGTAATTATGATTGAGCGTAATTATATTTAATTTTTATAAAATGATATTGCTAATGAATGCTGAGAGGAATGTGTGGTGTTACGCGAATGGATAGAGTAAGGAATGAGTACATAAGAGGAAGTTTGAAAGTGGCACCGGTAACCGAGAAGCTATCTGGAAACCGGCTGTCTTGGTATGGGCATGTTATGCGGAGGAATGAGGACCATGTTGTGAGAAAGGTTTTGAAAATGGATGTGGATGGATATAGAGGTAGGGGAAGACCCAAGAAACGATGGATGGATTGCGTGAAAGACGATATGGTTAGAAAGAATGTTACTAGTGAGATGACGTCCGACAGAAAAGTATGGAAGAAGAAGACATGCTGCGCCGACCCCAAGTAAAATTGGGATAAGGGCAGGAGGATATATATATATATATATATATATTCGAGGCAAGCCCCGATCATTATTTATATAGCTTTTATGATTACATTTTCCATTTTAATATTGGCTATGAACACTTTTATACCGTACAAGCCTACCATATCGTCATATAATAATGATTACTAGAACTTTTTTACAGTTAAACTGTAAAGATTATTCCACAAATATATGTATATTTTGCCAGAAATTACCATTTACATAAAGTAGTCACCAAACACGACATGCCGACGACTAAACTATACGAGTATAACACCAACCATCTCATAGCTGGCAGCAGTATATGAATGTGTAGCGTCACTGTTAACTCCAGTCCTAGTCGGCAACGCGTTATATACTGATATCTTCACAAAGAGTCGTATATAAGCATGCAAACGCGTCGTGACGGTTATGATAAACAGCTTCCTGTACATGATCTTGTAACTTATATCGAAAGGGATGGCGCTGAGCAATACTATATACATCGCAGCCATTTTACCAAAAAATATATCTATTTATAAAAGTGTCAGAAGTATTATAGAAAAACAAACTTTTAATATTATATTTTAAGTACTCCAGTATCTAAAAATATGTCCCGTTTTTAATTTAAGTTTAAAGATTATTTTGTGACATTTCAGTGTAAAAATAAAATGTCCATTTCGGGATTTCGGGATAAAAAGTTAAGTTTAAATTTTTAATGTATTATATTAGCGTTGTCTCAGCCTACTTGCTTTTCAGGATTTTGATACCCTCAGATTCTGACTATGCCAATGGGCTGTGTTGTAGATATTATTAATATTTAATTATGAAGGAACATGAGGAAAATTAAAATCGACGATATAACTCACACTTGTATTGAAGTTTATTCATCGATAAAAAGCATTACTGAATTATTAATTTCAATGGATACAAATAGCTATCTAGGGAAATATGTATTTCAGGTCGTGCCATATATAACTGTCGTTTACTCCGACCTGGAGCGTCCTTGGCCTTGAATAATGTAAAAGTTTATTCCATAGAGTGCTCTTAATAAAACTGTTTAGCTTCATAAAACTGCATACTGAGTGCATTGGGAGTTCGTACTAAAAGCATAGTTATTTGTGTAGTATTTTTTCATCAGGGGTATGATTTATGTTATGTTATGTTATGATTAAGAAAATTTTCATTATACGACGATAAGTTAATGTGATAAAACTATCTATATTTTATTTTGTATGAAAATAATATATAAATTTACATACATATAAATGTCATATATATTTTTATTCCTGGCTGGCTGATAAACGAAAACCCAATGAGACTTTTAATTTTAAGAGAAGTTTTGGTCTGTACTGTAAAGACATATCTACTAAAAATAATGTTATTTTTTTATTTTAATATAACTATTTGATAAATTTTGCCTAGATATATAAAATGTGTTTATACATAAGTGATATTAATTTAGTCAAACAAACACGCTGAAAAATTGCGCACACAGGGTGGCAACGGAAATCTAGGCTAGATAGTTTACTGTATAGACCCAATAATAAAAAGATGTCACTTTTTAACAAGCCTATTTTCGTAATCACTTTTCAATTCTCTGGACGATAAATATACGAGAAGCCTTATTAGCAATGCAGATGTATTAGAGAAATGAGACGAAAGATTAAATTAAAAAATCCAAATATTGATGGATTGTTATTTTTCAATTGTTTTCTCTTGAGTCTATATCCATTATTTTTCTAATAAACAAAAAATAAATCGAAATCCGTGTTTTTTAAGCAATAATTTATAAAAAAAATATTTATTAAATATTTGAACAATCCCTAAACTAGAAAATACAACAAAATTACTTGAAAGAAGTATCTTTACATCCTTTGATTTAGATTAAACTGCCAAATTATCAATAGGATATAAAATACAGAGAACTTCCACCTGCTAATAAGTACATATCGGGAGTTATAGTGACGTGACACTGTAGATTTTTCTGCTATATTTTATAATACTGAATGAATTAAGGATATAAAAAACAGTGGATAATTTTAAAAAAGATTAATCGTTAAAGCTACTGTCGCGACAAACACAGAAACGACCGAGATTGACCCTTCTATAGAGGCGGTCTTCACAGCGTTGACCTTCTACGCGGACCAGCCACTAATTAATTGATTTCTTTATCGACTTCTAATTTTGCTCCGATTTATCATCAAAATTAATTTAATATATAGCAAACGCATGGTCCATTGTACAGAACACGTGTATGTGTAAACCGAAAATCGCGAATACAAATCCAGACAAGCAACACTAAGTTTTCATGTACCAATTTTATAATACATTTGTCGACCTTTGTGGTTGAGTAGTGTGTACACCGGTTTTCATGGGTCCCGGGTTCTATTCCCGGCCGAGTCAATGTAGGAAAAGTTCATTAGTTTTCTATGTTGTCTTGAGACTGGGCGTTTGTGGTACCGTCGTTACTTCTGATATTCCATAACACAAGTGCTTTCGCATTTTACATTGGGATCAGAGTAATGTATGTGATGTTGTCCAATATTTATTTATTTATTTATATAATTTAGGCGTCAATAGCTCAATGGTTCACGAGCCGCCTAACGATGTCAAGCCGCAGGATCGATCCTGACCCCTTTGGCTATTGTCATTCCAACTCCTAACACAAGTGATTACCTTAAAAGGAGGGGTAAATAGGAATATTAGTAATTCCTTAATTAATTTACTCCTAAACAGGTGAAGTGGCCTATGCCTAACAGTAAGACAAACAAAGGATGCTACGTTTATTGTAATTAAAAAAATAACATACATCAAAATTTATAAATAGTAGTTACATATACTCGGTAGTAGATAAAGCAAACTGTTGCTTCATAATATGTATACAACAGAGACTTATCTACATACAAATACCAAAATTAGGCTAGACAGAGTCAGTGAGAGGTAAGCTTGAAATGCATTCTAGAAACACTAAGGGTAGACAGGGGTGGAGAGAATATTGATCCTCGCCCGTCGCGCCACCATTTGACCGAACATGACCCCCGATATTATGTAGGCACTATACCTGACATCAATAAATTATTATTAATTTGTCTTTTATCGTTTGACATTTACTCTGTGTAAAAAAGTTTTCAATGTTAAATAATCATTTTCAAATTTTAATAAATTGTTAAAAAATAGAAAATAATTAAATAGACTAACTAATTAAAAAGACTTTTGAAATAATAGGTGATCTATTATCTTGTAAATAAATTACAAATATTTTCTTTAATTTTAATGTCTCATCTAAAGCATAATATATATTAATGTGTTATTATATTCGGTTTTAATTTGTTTATATAGTAAATAATGTTAAGACTCCTGATTATTTATTTGCGGGTCTAATTGTTGATTGTTTTTTTATTTACTTTTCTTTCATTGGAATAGACATCAGATAAAATTTCCATATAGCATTTATCACAAGACAATATCTGATAAATGCTAGATAGAACGATTTGAGTGCAACGATGGTAATCCTTTATGAACATGTACATTTTGCGTGCAGTCGTTACATTGATTTTTTAAACCTAAGGGAAATATTCTGAGACAATTTTATTTGAATGAGATTTTATGCTTTCAAACTTATCCAACCGTCTTTTCCTGAATATATTCTGAAAAACCTAAATGTAGGTTTTATTTAGTGCTTTAAAGGGAACTGTAAAATTACGATGGCTGTAGCAAAAATGGTGTATGAATAATTTGAGCAAGTTTATGTCTGCCTACAGAGACCTCAGATGTGTGGGGTTTCATAGTCGTTGAATTACACAGAACAGAGTTATTTGGGCTAATATGTATTCTGATAAGAATTGGGTGATTTACTGAGTTATGATAACGTATCCTGCTAACTTATTTATGCATAGTACCTACATTCCATTTGGAATGAAACTTACTAATAATATATTTTATTTTTTTAAGTTAAGTGAAATAGATACTAAAAAGCTAGCTTATGAAAAATAGTAAATCATTAATATAAGCAATCTATACCCTACTGATCTATACTGATATTATAAAAGCAAAAGTAACTCTGTCGTTTGTCTGTCTGGCTGTCTGTTGCTTTTTCACGTTCAAACTTCCGAATTTTGCGAAATTTGGTATGAAGAAAGCTTGAACTCCAAAGGAGGTCATGGACTGCTACTTGTTAGGCTTAACAGCTACCGACCAGTCCCTTAAAACCCAAGCGAAGCCGCAGGCGAATCTAATTAAATATAAGTGTGTCATGTTAACGTGTCTTCACCCATCCGTATAATCGAACATAATCATTATTGAGGACAATATACATTAATTTACATGTTTCTACTGATCTGTCTTTGCATATTCAAATATAAATAAGATAACCACAGTATTCGACTATGTGTGCTTGCATAGGCTAAAATGACAAGAGCAAACGTATAATACAGTATTGACCACGAATTTCACTTTTAATATTTACCATGGCCCTGCTATCTTTTTTAAATTTATATGGCATCTTTACCATAGATAGATTAAAATTTCGGGAGTCTTCTGATATAGGCCTTTAGGTATGTTTATTTAATTATGTAGTATATTATATTATTGAATGTCTTGTTCTTTTAACGTAATTGAAAAGAAAAATGACTGAAAGTTTTTGTTATATAAATATGAACAATGTATACGAGTGAACTTCAACTTTTTTGTGCAAATTTAAGTGGAACGGTTTATAGTTGACCCGATTGGCGCTGCGATCGGGAAGTAAATTAAGTTTTAATTTCACGCGGAGAAAGTCGTGACTGGATATTATAGATCAGTCGAAATAACCATTTTCTATTTAGAAGCGTGTAAAAAAATAAATTGTCAATTATTCCTTATGAAAATGCGAAACATATTAATTTAAGCTTTTTCTTTTAAGTAATTAACAATAAATATAATTGAATATTGAACATTGAGTATTGGATTTAGAATAATAAAATAAAAAATAACATAATTTAAGGCTCTTTCTTATTCGGTTGAAGTCATAAACATAAATTATATTTTATATGTTCTACTCGAAAGTATAACGTCAAGTAAGCTCGCCGCTCGGTAAATAAAGTTAAATTGCATCCTTCAATATTTACAATATTAATAAAACTCACGGCTTATTTAATAGTAAAAAATAAATCTATTATTAAATTAATTTTACCGTTGTTTAAGTAAAATAGATTATTAGACGCCAGCTCTGAAACTGAAACAGAGTTGTGAATCCACATTCAGTAAGCCGCTAGCGAGAACGACAGTCGTCTCGCCGGTACTAACGCGATCAATATATTTATAAATAACAATTACATTCTCAACACTTTTCAATATTAAAAAAGTTAGTAAATAGAATACTTTGTATCTATTAAGAGTGAAACAATTTTATTGTGTTGATAAAAGGGATTGTTTACATTTATTGACGTAACCTTCGCGTGTTTTCCCGTATGGCAATTATTATCGTTTAAACGTCAGTTTTAAAATAATTTCAATATTCATTAATCCTTCATTTTTCAGTAGCGCAAAGTAAAATTATATTATGTATTAACTTGTGGCCATTGGAAGTAAACTAAATAAAACATCGTTTGAAAAGTACTTTTCTTCAATTAGCCATGGAAGACGACATTAATAAGCCTTATAAAATATGTGACATGAATCGCGAAAAGAAAAAAGGCATTGTGGCGTCATCATTAGAAGATTTGGTAGCAAAAGTACCCGATAAATTAGGCTTACCGGCAGAAAACCTTACTGTCGTTCTTGAGTGTGATGGTACTGAAGTTGATGATGAGGAATACTTTTCGACATTAGATCCAGATACTTCGTTAATGATCTTACATGGAAATGAAAAATGGGCACCAAATATGCCCAAATGCCAAGTATCTCTTGATCAGACCGATGATGTCACTCTAGGGGACAAAGCACAGGTGGCTAATTTAGTCGGCCGCTTACAACACAACTTGTGTCACATTTCACTGCTTGGAGGCCAAGACCTTGAGCTTTTGTCAGATATGGACCCCGACAGTCTAGCTGATATTGTGACCGACAGGGACAACAGGATAATACTAGAACATATAAAGGAGGCTTCCGGAAGGTAATCGACTATGAACTGACTTTGAAAAAATTTGCATGTTTATATATTGTAAATTTACATGTACAATAATAGTTGCTACTTTTTTAAGTTGAAAACACATTATTAAGATAGTTTATTTTTAATATTACAGAATATTATTAGAAAAACGCCAAGCACAGGATGCTATGGAACTCTTGAAACTGTATCATCAAAGTGTTTCTAATGGCACGGAAGATGTTTCGCCGCAAAGCCAAGAAAGAGTGTAGGGAGAAGATTGTAGTTATACAGGAATATCTACAGTGACCCAATAACTTAATCCTTGACTATTTATTTTTAGGGATGGCACATCTCAAAAGTTTACAAAACATCTTGAGTTTATAAAATAGTTCAAATGAAATGAAAGTGACATAATCCAAATACATTTTGAAATAATTTACAGCAATAGATTTCAATTGATTTCTAATTATAAGATTAAACTTACATTCATAGAAATAGTATATGAATACACCAATTGAATGAGGCCTTTTTTAAGAAAATTTTAGACTTATTAATTATTTCAATAATTGTTCACTTCTCTAATTCTGTAAAATACAAATTAATTATATTTGGCTAGGGTTTTGAGTGTATCTATATTATCATAAAGCTCTTTAAGCTAAGCAGATACATGTTGAAAGTAGTTATTAGCCTACCTGTAAGGATCTAATCTTATGAATATGAGCTGAAATTGACTAAATCATACTAATATTCTAAAATTTGTACTTAGATTACCATTAGATAACTGCACTTGTAGTAGTTGGTATATAAAAGGTTTTTTTACTAAAAACTAAATACATAGTTTAATATAAAAAAACATTTTAGTTAAACAATGACTTTGAATGTTGTAATTTGAAGCTTCCGCTGATGATAATATATTATTTTGTAGTGGTTGAAAAAATAATGTCAAATATTATGTTAAAAATAGTTTATTGGTTTTAGTTTTAGTCAGATTTAATTTATAGTATGGCAAAGTATCTTACAAATATATGTATAATTCATAATTGTAAAATTTGTATGGGTATACTAAGGAATTTTAACATGTAACCATTTCATATAAGAATTGATATAACTAGGAATATAAATAAAGTATGAGACAATAGGTATGCTAGAAACTAAGCATTGCTATTTATTAGTATAATTTTTAGTTCATTTTACTCATTTGTAAACTTTTGAGAGACAAATTGCTACAAGGTTGATAATCAACATCAATTTAAAAGACTGATAGTTGGTAAATTTATTTTTTTTATATAGTTTTACCCCTAGAATAAGTAATTAATTTACTTAATTCCAAATTTGCTCAAACAATTTACAAGTATTAAAATAAGTTTACCTAATTTTAATTCCACTGCCGTGAAAAACATACTAATCAGCCTCCCAATGCTCATGTAGTGAGGAATAGGAATTGCAATTTAGTGATGATATAAATAAAAATTATATTTACTTTTATCATGTTATACAAAATATGATAACAGATTTTCTTTTGTTTCATAATTGTTTATATAAATTCATCTTTAAATAAATAACTAGACATTTGGTAATTTCTATTATATTCAATGAAAAACAATGCACTTTAAATAAATATGGCACTTCAAAAAGAATCTCTCATGTGTCTTTATTAATTCTATAAATGTTTTTATATGTCCATTTTAAAGCACAGAAATCTACTCATTAAATTAGATGCTTATTTTAAGAAGAATGGAAAATAATGCTTATAATTTAATGTATGTGTATATTATTTGTAGTATTAAAAATGTAATTACTTTTAAAAAATAATAATTGGAAATTTATAAGATTTTTCAAAGTTATACTAAAGTTAAACACCAAATAGTACTGTAATATTTCTCTAAAACATATAAAGTAAGTTAAGTGACATTGATAGCATGTCCTATTTATTGTATATTGTCTGTAATCACTTTTCTACAACAAATTATCAAGTATAATTTGGTGCAACTAGTTATAGATGAGATGCATAAAGGCTGTAATAAATGTAGATCCAGGAAATGACACATCAGAACTCTGTAACCAATTCCAAGCTTAAGCCTAATCATGGAATTGAAGCTTTATGTTGTTCCATTATGTCTTGTGTTGTTGTGCACAAATAAAGCATTTAGCTAAAATAATACTTTGTTTTTTTATCTGGTATCCATTTATAATTTTGTAATATAATAATTCAAAATAAATGATCATCATCATTTGTTCATTTGATGCTTTTACAAGATTACAACAATTTAATTAACATTATTTATTAGCTTTTTAGATACTTTAGATGTATTTTTTTGTGTTATTGTTTATGTCATGAATGGTTATCATTCATATTTAAGCATTTCAGTTAAGTGTCATTTTTATTATTATGGCATATTCATACAGTAACTACAGATAGCGTTGATAAATAAGGTGCAATTTCAATTAGAAAATTATTCTATTACTTAATGAAAATTTCATTATTGAATAATGCAAAATAAGAGTATTAAAACGAGCTATTGTTGTTTATTGTGGTATTGTATATTAATCATAAATTAAAACAAGATATATTAGTTATTAAATTTAATTAATTACAAACATTATACAGTTGAGATGTCATTTACATGTGTTAGAAAATTAATTTAAATTATGAACTTCTGCAAACAAAATTTCTATTCAATACATCATCATATATCAAAATATAGTGTACAATTAGGAAAATAAATAAATCAAAACATTATGATTAATAATTGTAACACAACGTGAAACCCATGCAAAACAATGCATGAGAAAGCTTTATAGGACTGTGCACGAACTTTTCTCTCGGAAAGGATTAACCTTTTGACTCGAAAAGCCTACTAAAAGACAATCCTCTTGTTCATGTTCATTTATATACCGTACTATATCAGCCACAGCAACCGACACTGGTATACGCTTTATAGAAGCTTCTCTTCTTAGCTGTTCTGTTACAGCACGCTGTTGTTGCAAGGTCGATACCATCATATCCATAACGGCAGTGTCTGATAGGCCTATGTTGAAAGCTAAAACCAACAACTTAGTTTGTATAAAACAGGGCGTAGCCTCCGACGTTGGTTTGTGATCTGAAATGATAATGCGTAAAGTAATGAACAGTTTCTTCGCTTTTACATAGTATATATTTTTATTTACTCACAATTAAATAAGAGTTTGAAGCAATACAATTACAATAACGTTGATAATTATTATCACAAATCACAATTAATCATACGAATGAAATAAGAAATCGAATTAGACATAAGCCCTGTGGTGCCAACATCAAAAATGTATGAAAAATTGAAAACATACTGAAATAATCAGTGCCAAAAAAAAGTCATAAATTAATAATCATTTTGTTTTATATCAGACTAAATAATATTTTGTAATGAGATACTTAGTTATGTTGCGCAGTACACCGCTTCTGCCAACTAAGGAATCTCGGGGAACCTTCCGTGAGTTTCCAATAACTTGCTGATTCCTTAAAATTAACATTGTATAGTTTTAAGTGTAACAAATCATTACATGATTGGCGTCCAATTCTGTCACATGTATTAATTTTATAATTAAGATTTAATTCCTTTTTAAAATTCAATTTAATTTTTAAATAAATTTCAATAATTTTTAAATAGTTTAATTGAAGCTCCCGAAACTTGACTACTTACCATCGAAAAATATATATACATTAACTTGATCAACTAGTAGTAAACACGACAACACTTGAATTTAACAATCGTTGTCCAGGATAATATTTCCTCTAAATTTCGATTTTTTCTTTTTAAACGGAAAATTTATGTGGTAGAAATCATTAAGGGATTTTTAAGATATATAAATTGCTTAATCTATTTAATTTAACTTTTTCCTTGATTAAATAATAGATTTTCAATAGATTATTTTTTTTAATGCCATAAATTTTAAACCAGTTTCAAATAATGTGATATTTTTATAAACTTAAATAGTACAATTACTAAATTATATTTCACAGACAGAAACAGTCCTGAAATATAGACTTTTCTGTCAAAATGGGCAAAATTTTTTCAAGAATTAACATTGAATTGGCATCTGGCAATAATTTCGTATAGCAAAATGCAAATAGACAATTTGTAATTAGACATTAACTTCACTTGTCCGAAATTTTCTATATTTATGCGGTAATAAAATAAAGGTTGGAATAACTGTTACTAAAGTTGCAGTGTATATTTTTGTCCCTATTTGTATCTTCATATACTTATAAACTTTATAAATGTTTCCAGAGTATTAAATAGCCAAAAGATTAAAAAATGGAAGGCGACGGAGCTGAAAATTCCAAATCTTTTTCGGGTATACCTGAAGCTGTTTTTGTAGTAAGTTTTATTTAATCATTTTTAATTATAATACATTAATTAATAAAAGATAATTAATCTGTTGTAAAATTATATAGTCAATCACACATTATGAGAATATAATAAGTAAAAATACTGCATTTGTAGGTTAGATTACATCTGCTACAATAAAATAATTTTATTCATTTTTTCGAGATCGGGGAGATTTATTACTTTCTAAATATAAATACTTAGGTTCCAAATACGTAAAAATAGTATAGTGCCTTTTCATAACAATTTTATTCTTATTACAGGATAATGTCGACGAATTCATGAATTTACCGGAAAATTCGGGCGGTGTTGACAAGGTTTTAAGGCAGTTGGATGAGCAGCATGGAAAATATAAATTTATGGAGTATACATTAAACACAAAGAGAAGGCGCTTGCGACAACAAATACCAGACCTTGCAAGATCATTGGATGTGATTGAGAAATTAAAGACACAAGAAGAGGATCTTGATACACAGTTTCTTCTTAGTGACCAAGTGTTTTTAAAGGTTAATAGAATGGAAAATTATTAGAATATAATTTTGAAAAATACTTTAATACAACAACACAGTAATTTCATACTTTTATTTACAAATGCCAATACTTCAAATAAGCACTGAACCTCTTATGTAACTTTTTTTTCAATTTAAGACTTATATTTGTCTCCACAGACATTTCCATGCCATTAGTGTATCTCAACTTTAATTTGTGTCTGTGTTTTTATTACCAGGCAAAATCACAATTTAAGTTTTAGGATACATAAATAATGATGAAGTGATTTTATTATATTAATAAATATTTACTTAGTAGTAGCCTGTAAATATCTTAAGCTAAGCTCATTCCATGCTGCCCCAGTGCAGGTTGGAGAATACATGATGTGGTAAAATGTCCTCTGACACAATGTAGGTTTACTCATGTTGTTTTCCTTCACCACCAAACATATGATAAATTTTAAACAGATAGGCACATGAAGTAGGTTATATAACTTCTGCCTATCTGTTTCAACCTGCAATATTCAATTTAAATCTGTATTTTCAACACACTATTTCACAGAACTATTTTGGCTGTATATTTAGCATATATATATACATAATTATTTGATGTTAATTTATATACACATATTCTGTTCATTATTTATAAATGTGTTAATATTAAAATAAATTATCTACTTACAGGCAAATATTATGCCCACAAAGACTGTATACCTGTGGCTGGGAGCTAATGTGATGTTAGAATATTCTTTAGAAGATGCTGAGAAATTATTAACAACAAACATGGCTACAGCAAAAAAAAATCTATCTTGTGTTGAACATGATTTAGATTTTTTGAGGTAAGAAATATGAAGTTTAGTTAGTATACATGTATACTTAACACTATTTGTTCCATCTTTGTAAACTAAATACTGGTGGTAAGAAATACTCTGACAAAATTATTAAATATTTTTTATAAAAAAAGTTGTAGTAGTATACAATGGGACACAATTTCAATGCCAAGACTGACTATTTACTATTAATTGCCACTCAAATATTGTCATACAGGATTTTGTCTTGAAGAGGTACTGGTTAAGCTGAGAGGGCAAGAAATAAATTGATAAAAAGATTTGCTTACTTAATAATTAAAATTAATTTAATTACTCTTTTTGTTTACTCTTTACATGCATGGCTGTAATGGTGAAAATTTTCTCAATCTATTTTTTTTATGCACTACAAACATTCTTGATTATTATATATTTGTTTTATAATACAACTCCTAATTACTTATATCCACTTTAATATTTCTTCCAAAGTTCCAATAATAATTTCTCTGACTCAAAATTACATTCACAATCCATAATTAATACCATAGATTAATCATTTCATTTCTAACAAGGCCCTTAAAAATTATGTCGTCTTATTTGAACTGAGTAAATACTAGATATATATATTTTTTACAGAGATCAATGGACAACAACAGAAGTAAACATGGCTCGAGTATATAACTGGGATGTTAAGAAACGTCAAGCAGCAAAAGCCTCTAGTTAATGTGACTATCAATAACAATCAGTCCATACTTATTTATGTATCAAACTAAAGTTTGGCCTCAATCTGCATTTTAATTTCTATTGCTTTAGTTTTTCTTTTATTTAATCACTGATAAAATATTCTTTTATCATTTATTAATAACTAAAATTTAGGAATAATGTACTGTGCTTATATTTTCTAAAAAATTATCATAATTTAAATAAAAATTATGTTGAAGTATTGTTTGTCAGATCTTAAATGTATTAAGATTATGGATTCTATTTTACGAAGTTCATTAGGTATATTTGTTGTTGAGCAAGTACATACATATATGTTTTTTAGTATGAAAAAAATGAGGGCTACACAGTTTTGATTTGTATAATGTTTTTGCCAAATGAATTTAATGAGTAACACCAGCATGACAACTAAGCAAAATAATGGAAATTGTGTTTGTAACATTATCTCATTTTACCCACACTTAACCATACTACAATCTGGCCCGAATGGGCTTTGTGAAATAGAACAAAAGTAACTTGGAAATAATTGTATGTTATTGATACATTTGATATTTTAACATTAAAATTTTATTATTGTGTAATAAAGTTGCTCTTTATTTGAAGAGGTAAACGCAGGTGATGATTTTAAAAAATAGACATATAATTTTTTTGTAATATACTAAATAGAAAAAGTTATAGGTATGTAGCCATTATATTTGGCGGGTTATTCGAAAAAAGAAGATTGAATATCAGTGTACTAACTGATCGAGACAAGTGACGGCATAAAGTTCGATGGTCAAAAATTGTCTTCGTATGGAGCCAAATTTCGGGAAGTTTCAGCTCTTCATGTGCTCAACAGTTATCTCCGCTATGGGTAAACTCTTGCGAATCTTAGGATTTTATTGCGATGAACGTCGCTTGTGCACGCGAAGCTGAACTATTGAATTAAATTGATAATTTCCAAATGGATTGAAGTAACTATAGAATTTTAGAGCTTATTAGTAATGATCCTATCGTCTTCGCGATAAAACTTACGACGTAATATATGTGGCACTGTACATTCGTCGTAGGCAAAGCTTTTTCGAGCGACCTAACACTTACCACCTATTTCACATGGAGTTGTGAACGTAAACTAGTAGGTAATAGAATAAGGAGGTGTTTTCACAGTAATTTGTATACTCTATTCCAATGGGAATAGGAGAAAAGATAAATAAACAACTTTGACCTTGAATTGACATGACATTTTGGTTACACTAGTGAGGAGAAAATTATTGAGTGAACATGAGTGAAATTATTGAGAGAACGTTATATTTTATTGGTTTTACGTAATTTTTTATATAAATTGCAAGAAAGGTACATATTCAAATTTTTAGATTGCAGCATTTTTAGGCTTAAACAAACACCAAAATGTAATTAAAAATAACATCTTATTTTAATCTTCAAACCGAAAAAGTAATGTTCAATCAGCGTAGGCCGTGTTGATGGCAAATCAAGTCAGTAGGCAAAAGCAAAAGGTCATAAATACTAAATCGGTTACAATTACAGTTCGCTTAAACAAGGCCAGGTCGTAAGAAAAAAACTTTTGATAATTCCGAATAATATCTTACTTTTGTATTACTTTCAAAACTATAAATTAAGTGTTGCTTTGCATAAAACTGATCTATATTTTAAGATTTTTTATTTCTATAAAATGAATTAATTTTTTTGTCTATACCTTACTATATAAAATAATAACATTTTTATCGAACAATATGTAACTTTCTATATTATATTATAATCCATATTATAACCAATGAAATAATTACATATTTAAAAAAAAAATCTAAACTGTATGTTAAAACTAAAATAATATATTTTTATCTGTATAAATTTATTCATTCTCCATTCGTTTAGCGTACATCCTTAGTGAGGCCTCCATTTTAATTGTTCGTTCATCGAAAAATGGCGTTTTGAATGTCGGCAAAAATGTTTTCGTTACTTTGGAAGTCAAATTAAAGTTGATATGTACTTAAGTGAAATATTTTTGTATTAAAAATGAAAATATATTAATCAAGAACTGTTTGTAGTAAATCATAAAGCGGACTTCTCAACAAAACACTCGTGATATTGAAAAGTACGGTTTGTTTTGGTTATTTCCTATTCCCATTGGAATAGAGTATAGGTACCCAACATACTACACATTACTTTTGAAATCTTTTTTTATTTATTGAAAACTATAACTTTACGTAATCGTTTTTCTTATACGTTATAGGTGGCAAACGAGCAAGAGGCTCACCTGATGGGAAGTGGCTACCACCGCCCATGGACATGGGGCGTTGCAGGTGCGTTGCCGGCCTTTAAGGTATAAGTACGCTCTTTTCATGAAGGTTCCCAAGTCGTATCGGTCCGAAAAAACCGCCGGCGAAAACTGGTCCCTTAAAAAATTAAAATCGCTCTGTAGTGGATTTTCGGACATCTAGGTGGTGCGGGTGAAATTTAGATTTTTGTTGAGATGTCCGAAGGTGAAATTCAGCAGCCGGGATTAATCCGAACAATTCCTCGGAACATTCCCCGTGAAAAAATCTGTAGAAGATGCAGAGCGATCCAACATCTCTACGCAAAGCCAAAGGATCAAGCAAATCGGAAAGGGCTTGATCGTCGATAATTCGAGCCGCTGTACGTTGGATACGGTCAAATGGAGCTGGTACTACGGATCACCTGCCCAGAGATGAGAGCAGTACTCTTCGGAATGAACAGTTCCATACCCTGAAGTACCACATCGGCGACAGAGTCAGCAACAACGCTCGGATCATCCGGCGAGAAACAAACCTTCCCCCATGGGTAGGATGCAAAGAAGGACCGCATCCCATAGTGCCACACTCGGCGGCAGCCCACGAAACGAGGTCGTGAGCACCGCGCAACCGGCACTGTACTCCGGACGAGACAGTGGTCCGACGAGCTCAGAGGGGGATCGATAACCTGGAAGCCATCCGGATGGGAAGTCAGCAGAAGGTCCAACAAGGAAGGTGAATGATCCTCCACGTGTGGTATTCGCGTTGGCGAGGTGACCAGTTGTGTCAAATCATACGCCAAAGCGAAGTCGAGAACAGATCTACCCGCATGATCGGTAGTGCGTGATCTAAGCCATTCGGCATGGTGGGCATTAAAATCGTCAAGAATTACGATCTCTGCGGATGGGCTCTGCTGCAGTACAGTATCTGTAGCCATTTGGACGTGCTCAACCACTCGGTCGGTTTCGGCATTACCGCTATGGGACCTATAAAGGCACGCGTAGATTCGCGGATGGTCGTCGCAGTCTACACGCAGCCAGATAATCGATAGGTCCTGATCTTCAAGGCTGCCGAGGCGTCGAGAGCAGATATCATCTCTGACGTAAACGCACACCCCAGCACGTGGTACAAAGGAATGTTCCAATTTGTACCCGAGGTCAGAAAGAAAAGTCGAATCGGCAGGAGAGGATATCTGGGTCTCGGTAAGAAAAAGCAAGGCCGGCTTCGCCGTCTCAAGGTGAAAGTGAATGGCGTTCAAGTTGAAGTTGAGTCCCCTTATGTTGCAGAAGTCCACAGTGAGGGTGGTAGGGGTTTCCTTATGATGCTTGCTCCGCTTGCCCCGAACAGTGGCGAGCGCAAAATTGCCGAATTTGGAGAGCAGCCTGGGCATCCCTGCTCAGGTGGTGTACGTCTTGAGCATGGATGCCCAGAGAGGGATTCTCCACCGCAGTCGCTGATGGTAACCTCCTGGGGTAATAAAGTCAA
Source organism: Vanessa tameamea (assembly GCF_037043105.1). Lineage (NCBI taxonomy): Eukaryota > Metazoa > Arthropoda > Insecta > Lepidoptera > Nymphalidae > Vanessa > Vanessa tameamea. The sequence continues at coordinate 9,787,361 of NC_087319.1, read as the reverse complement.
ATTCTGCACAACCATTATATTTTGGAGGGAGGGGGATTGGGCCTCAGGGACTCTCACATACCGGACGAAACGCGGTAGCATAGCTACCACTTTACGCCGAATTTAAGTGAGAGTGGTACTTCCCCGGGCGTGCCGGCCCATTCGGCCGCAACCCGAAGGTAGGCAGTGTGGCACTACCACGATAATCGTGCAGAACGAGATTACATTTAAAGTGAAATTTTAGACATGGTATCATAATATGGATATTACTAGACTACAACTATAGTTAAAATGAATATATTATGCTATTCTTTAACCTCTTATGAGAAATATATAATTTATGTATTTTAAATGTAATGCAAAAGTTCATACAATTAATTTCAGTCATATAATATTACTATATTAAAAATACTAACATAATTAATTGATTCAATTCTTGAATTAATTTAATAGGTTAAATTTATGTTGGCTGTATGACAGAACGCTTTTGTCTCAACTTAAATGGGACAAAAAAAAAGTAATTGAGTGTGACTTGTGAAGTTGTGAGTGAGAATTGTCAACCTATTGACAGAAGCCATAAATAATAATAATCGATTTTTAAATCGATTTGAATCGTGACCTGACGAATCGATCCACAAAAAAATCGAGGTCTAAAAGATCGATTTTCAAAAAATCGATCTTTTTTCAAATTTGGTTTTACAGTGTAAGTATAAATCAATTTTATTAAAAACAAGACAAATATTATAATTAACGATCTTTTAATCAGTAAAATCAGGGAATTCGATAATAACAATTATTTTTATTTCTATATCAAAGTATCAGATCAGGTAGAAAACAAGACATTCTTTTCAAAATTTATTGTTCACAAAACAAATAGATAATTTAGCTTATAGTTCCCAATGCTTAATATCTAAACTTTTTAAAAACAACAGTCTGTTAAGTCTACTGGGATCCAAGCGGTTCCGCTTATCACTTGCGATGTTTGTGGCAATTGAAAAAAAAGCGCTCACAAGGAACAGATGATCCCACAATACTTATATACGTCATAGCTATTGAGTCTACATAAAAATCTGTATTCATTTCGCTAGTCACAGTATGTTTAATTAGCAAACAGTCACGCAATCAAACAACAAATCAATGAATGATGACGCAATGACTATCATAGCACAGATACAAAAAGTCAAAGATTATAAACGTAACTTTCTTTTTATTGAAGAGAAGTGAGGCGAAGTAGACTAAACACACAGCCATCTCGCGAGATTTTGAGTAATTAACCGGCAGCACTCTTGTAATACGGGCACCTTCAACTAATAGTATGGTTTATACCAAAACAGAAAAAATCGAATGTCGATTTTAAAGGGTGCTGTATCGATCCAATGCATCGATCCAGTACTACATATCGATTTAAAAAATCGATTTTTTTGGCTCGAAAACTCGTATTTTCCATTAATCGATCTCAGATCGTCATCCCTAGTTGTGAGAACTGAATGTGGACAAGTGACAGTGACACGTATCAACAACATTGACGATCGACGAATCCTTTCAAATAATTTTATGAATAATTTATGGAACTTTAAGAGTTTGAAATAAGATAAGTATGTGTTATGTTATAAAATATAATATTATAGCAAAAAAGAATATCATTTTAAACGATTATTTAATAGTTTTAATAAAGACCATAATATCAAACGTCTACAACACTTAAGAGCTATATATTGAAATACTAATATTATAAGACATATTTCTCTATTTGCAGAAATGGCACCTTCGACAGATTGGGATGAAATAAAGCGTTTAGCTGCTGATTTTCAAAAAGCTCAGTTAAGTACTTCAGCTCAACGGTAAGTGAAAAATAACTCATAATAAAAGTTATTGTTGATTAGATAAAATTATTCATATAAATTATGATATTACTTAACATTCATTCCAGATTATCGGAGAGAAACTGTATTGAAATCGTATCAAAGTTAATAGAACTCAAATTGATTGATGTCATTTTCACAACAGATGGCAAAGAATATTTAACACCACAACAACTTATCAGAGAAATTAGAGATGAATTATATGTGCGTGGTGGTCGTGTTAACACTGTCGACTTGGCTAAGGAGTTAAATGTAGATCTCAATCAAATAAATGTTAATGTGGCTGAAATTATAAAAGGGAAAGAAGTCCAATTGGTTTCAGGATACTTAATAGCACATTATTATTTAGAAAAGATTGCAAGGGAGATAAATGAAAAGTTGCAACTGCAGGGTCAAATAACTGTAGGAGATTTAACGTTGCAATATGACTTACCAGCGGATCTATTACAGCATGGTGTATTGGAAAGATATATTGGTAAAATTATTAGTGCAAAGCAGGATCCATCTGATCCAAGAATTTTTTACACTGAAGAGTTTATAATGAGAACAAAAGCAAAAATCCGTGGAGCTTTGATGGGCTTACTTAAGCCTACACCTATTAGTTTAATCATCAGCCATTGTAACATAGCAGAGCGATTGTTTATGTATCTCTTTGATCAGTTAAATGCCCCTGGAGTCCTGACTGGACGACAATCTGGGGCACAGTATGTACCATCCTGCTATACGAAATCTCAAAATGAGTGGGTAATCAATTTCTATAAACAGAATAATTACTTAGAATATGATGCATTAACTCGCTTAGGTATATCAGATCCTAAGGGTTATGTAAGAAGAGTCTTGTCTAATGAAGATATGGAGTTCTTAAGTAGTTGTGTAATCGGTTCACAAATAAAGCAACAACTAGAGACAGCTTTAGAAGAATGCATGTCTTCAAAGAGCTACTTAGATGTTGTGTCACTACTGCCATCAGTGCTATCAGATGAAGATATAGACAATGTGCTAGAAACACTGCTTAAGAAAAACACAAGATCAACCATTTTGTTTGATAAAACAGGTAATGTTACATAACTTATAAGGTTTTAACATCTGTAATTATCAAATTACTATTTTTTATTTTTTTTATTTTAGTGTTCAGCAATAGTTTCATTGAAAATCTGAAACAAGCTTGTATGCCAATTGCCCAGCTAAATGCTGAGTCTGTTGTAAAATCGGGCAAGTATCAGCAATTCTATCTTGAAAAACAACTTCTCAGATCTGATAGCCAACAACATGGTCATGTGGACCATAAAGCTGAAAGGCGTGAGGAACGCAGGAAGAAGGCTAGTTCTGGAAAAGGTGGTGGGGGTACACAAGGACGGGAAACTAAAACGAAAGCAGTGAAGAAACATCAGAGATCTAAACAAACTGCTCATGACTCAGATTCTGATGATGCATCAAATGCTACAAAAAAAACTCAAAGTAATTTAGAAATTGTCAGTGTTGAAGACATTGAGAATTGTATAAAACAGCAATTAGAAAATGAAGGCCTTGATGATTTATTGACACAAATAGCTGAATATCTTCAGGGGTAAGGATCATATTTTTGATTTGAGTTTCAATTTTTTTTTTATTACATTAATATACTAATTATTGTCTTTTATGTTTTAAGACATCTAAATCAAACTGCTCTGACGATAGCAAAGGAACTTGCTGAAAAATTACTTCAAGATGCTAATCAAAATAGAAAACAAACTCATTCTTCTGCACAAGATCGTATAAATGTTCTTGTAAATGATATCAAACTCTATGAGAAAGGCTTAAAACTATTTCCAAGTGATCAACAGCCACAATTTATTAAATATTTACTAAAATCATTTGGGGGTGATATTTTATCAGAATTTTGCAAGTATGCAGCAAACCAGTGTAATCTTTCTGTACAAGTTGATATTTTGTCAGTGGAACAAAGGAATAAAATAATAAATGATTTATCTGAAGAGTACATGAAACCACTAAGAGCTCTAAATGTAACTTTATCAGATCAAAATATGGAGCCATTTTATCAAGCAGTGGATGTTTGTTTATCAGAATGTGGCATGATTTTGAAAAAAATTGATAAAAAGAAGGATAAGTATGTATATAAGCATTTTAAATAAAACTGTAGGTAATCATTATCTCTTTATAAACCTTATATAAATATAAAAACTTTATTTCAGACTTTTGGTTCAAAACCACAGAGAGAAACTTATTTATGAGTTAGAGAGTTGTGAGGAACCAGCTTTAGTTTTACATTTAGTTGTACTTGCCCTGTTTACAATACTCAATCAAAATATGTTACATGCTTCTGGAAGACAGGTTCCAATTATTATAACATATTTAAAGACTCACCTAAAAGAAGAACATTTTGAAAAACTCCAAAAGTACCATGGTAACGTGTTTTAAATATCCGTTCAATAAAATTCGAAGTAGTGTTAGGATTTTATATATACCTTATTGTGTTTTATTATACTCATATTATATTGATGTATTTATGAGTATAATAAGACACAATGATAATTTGGTAAATTAATTGTCTGTTTAAAAACCATTTTGTTACTAGAAGAGACAGTCATAAATTAAACTAAACTATTATGATCATGTATGAGTTAAATATACAGAAACATTTGAAGTTTATTTTTTTTTAGAATTGGTGACTAAGTATTTGACAGCTCAGGATGATGAAAAGGGAATTATTGAAGAAAAATTAAAAGAAGACATGTCTTTCCTAAAAAATCTTGTTATTGAAGTTAAGAAGTACTAAGAAAATTTTAAATGAAGAATATGTTTTGTTATATTAAAAAATAAATAAAATCTTAAAAAATCTTTTTATTTTCAATAAGATGAAAATGAAACGGTATACACTATACACATAGATTTTATCAAACAATAATAGGATTGTACTCCATGAAATTCTATGGAAATAAATGTCATTAATATAATCAGATGTTAACGGCTTACAAATTTTTTGTATTTCTCAAATTATATCTCAAACTATAAAACAAAATGCATTTGGTGCGCGTGGAACAAGCGAATGAAAAATTCCGGTTGAATGAAAGCGTTTTTAAAATTTAATTGCGGAAAATTACTGTTCGTTTTCAAAGCTGAGAATAATAATTTGTTTAAGTTCGATAAAGTTGTCAATAAATTGTAAAAATAAGGTTCAGTTCTGTTGTTTCCAATTTTATATTATTTAGGGCTTTAAAATGCTGAATATCATGGACATTAAAAAAATTTTTGCACGTTTAAATCTGACTTTGACTTTGACAACTAATTAGGATATTCTATTAGATCGTAGACATTCCAACTTCTGTCATTTGTCAAACGGCAAACGTGTGTGCTGTGATGGTAAAGATCGTTCAAACTTCAAAGTTTTACGAATTTCGAAACACAGAAAGTCGTGTCGTAACTTTGCTTGCTTCTATATTAATATTAGTGATAGAAAAAAAACCAGTTGAAATGTATTATTAAATGTAAAATGTTGGGATTTTTTACAATAAGAAGAAGATATTCTTTCTTTAATGGTTTTGCAGTGAAATCACGTCAATTTTATTTCGCTCAATGAGTTAATGATTTCATAAAATTTTAATTTCATGCTGTCAAGAGGGCCATGTGCTTCAATTGTAACAGAAAATATAAATTAATTTAAATTAATAAATAATTAATTAAAAATGGAATCATTGCCTATGGAAAATAGAAATTTATTATTGAAAAATAACGAGGTCATTCCGAAACCTGAAAGAAATGGCCAGGTCTTGAATGGAGAAACATCAAGAGACCCACCTGATGGGGGTATAAGAGCTTATATGATAATTGTTGGCTCATTTTTAACAAATGGGCTGGTATTTGGTGTTATTAATTCATACAGTGTTATTTATACTGTCCTTCAAAAGAAACTTGAGGATGAAAACATACCTAACTCCGAAAGTAGAGCTGGTGAGTAATACAGTAAATAGTTAAAAAAATCTTCACATAAATTATTTTACTAGCCGCCTCTTCCAAACTTTATTTGTAATAATTTGTGATCAAGACTTGATTATATCTTGAATGTAAATAAAAATCAAATTTTATAATAGTCGCTTATGATGAACTTAATTGATGACACAAAAAATAAGCTTAACAACTTAAATAGTTTATTTTGGGTGTGTAATATGTATATATCACATTTATTTTTATAAATATATAAATAATAATAAAATAAATTTGTAAAAAAAAATATATTTCACTTATATAAATAGGAAGATATAAATATGTAAAAATTTCCGAACATAGTTTAGAAAATGATGAAATTACAAGATTCAATTGCTCACTTTGTTTTGATGCAATTTTATATAACTGCAAACACATATATTTTCTACCTTATAAGTAAATATAAGGCTAGCCTGCTTTAATAATAAGTGGTGATTAATTGATAAAAGACTTGCAATGATAAATGTACAAATTTGAAAAATAACTTCATTCTTATGATATTTTATGACCCAAGTTGACCATATTTAATTGCTTCATTGTGGTTTAGTAAAAACAGACACATAGGACATAGGAGACATAGGAGTAGAGTACAGTCAGGTAGAGTAGCCAATATAGTTGCCAAAAATAAGAGTACCAGGTGCAGGAGGGCATGATAATTAGTGGTAATCACCACAAGAGGTGATTTAGTAATTTATATAACATAAACAAAAAAAATATTATTTATTTTATTGATTGAATTATGATACAATGGAATTTCTTATTTATGAAAAATATTGCAGTCATTGATCATAAAAATATTAAACAATGTTTTATATAAGTAATAAATTGCTATATATGCGTGAACATATAATATGACCCTTTTTGTTTGCAAATATTTTTTTATAAAAGCTACTTAATTGCAACATTAGGTAATGTTGCATTATGTAGTTTTTATGAAAGTATAAATAGTGATTGAATGATATTTTATTAATATTAAAGGAAACTACTTAAATTCAATGTTAGGTATTACTAATTGTTGTTTGTTATTAATTGTCACTTGATAAACTGGCGCCAGTCACGGCGCGCACGTGCCTTTTTCGTAGCCGATAAACGCGTCAAAATAATGCTCATCAAGCTAGCAGTCCACTTGATTGTATCAATTTCATTATTCAAGCGCAAAATCATTGTCATTTGTAATACAAGTAGGTAGGTACATTACATATTTGACGGACTGTAACAATATATGTAGAGGCGTGTATAATCTGAAATGTATGACGAATCATTAAATGATTAAAAGAGGAAAAACGTTACAAACTTGGCGATTATTTTCGTAAAAAGTTTATATGCATAAAAATTAATCTGAATTATATATTTGCTGTCCCTAGTTCCATAATGGACATATAGATAGGAAGATATACTATAATATATAATTAACGATCGATGCAAATAAATAGATAAACAATATCATCCAGTAGGTAATTATAAAATTTTGTGTAAAAGATGACCTTTTCTAGTAAAACATACTCGTAATTTATATAGGAAGTTAATGTTATATTGCAACAAACAATATATATTTAGTATTTTAAAAAAGAAAGGCTTAGAAATCTATTTCATATATGCGTCCGGATTTCTATCGATCATTATTATTTGATGATACAAAGAAGAGTTTATCTCGTGGTTGAAGTAGTGACCTGATTAGATTACGGGACATTGTGTTCCACTTATCAACTTTAACTCTTTAATATTGAACTTTTTCAACTGCGTTGCTTATATATTTATTGATACATATGATATTAGAAAAGTATATATATTATATAACAGGCCAGATGTTATGGATGTTATGCGTAACATAATTTGAAACTAGCTTTTACTTTACGAACGTGTAAACTTCGGGAACACTCTTAAAGAACGTTAACAGTTTCAATTTATAGGTATGTTTTAAAAAGGAAACACTTAGCCTTGTTATAATAAGCTTTTCCTCTGACTTCTGAGTACCGTTTAGATACTAGAACTGTCAATTTAAGAAGATTTTTAATAAATCCCAGTGACTCAACGAATAATAAATGTTCATATCTTTACTTATAAAATCCTTTGGCCCTATTGAATCAACGCACAGCCAAAACGACTGAGACTGGCAGGCTGAAATTTGAGACATAGATTAATTTTGTGACGTACCTAAACATCCGCTAAGAAAAGTGTTTTGAATATGTAAAATTTAAGGGCGTGAAAGGAAAATGATCCAAAATTACCTTGTAGTAAAATAAAATGTGAAATAAAAATACATTGGTGTCGAATTTTATTAGACTGAACTAATAATGTTGCCTTATGCATATCTCATCGGCACTAATATTCTATCATTATATACTTTTCTTATATCAGAAGAAACTTGATTTATCCTGCTGAAGCATATCGAAGTAGACGAATTGTTATAATTTACTAATATTTTTGAAACGCAATAGGTTATAGACTGTGTAAAATGGTAAGAACTAGGCGTTTTCTATTGACCCTAATTAAAATTTAAAGATTTAAATGCGATATATACAATAATCAATAATCTATCATATTCTAGACTTTTTTATTGATACTCGTTCGTATATCTATTCCTCCACGTTAAATGATTATCGGCAGGCTTAAATATGTCCTAATGTGCGTGAGTACACACAGAAATAAAAACAAATAAGATTATATTTTTTAAGTTTATTTATTTAAAAATAAATAAATATATATTTAAGAAGGTCAGCGTTTGGACATAGGTACAAAGGCTTTGCCTAAAATATACATATATATAACAAGTCTGCACTCATTTGTCCATCGTTACTCTGCATCAGTGATTCCCAAAGTGGTCCAGATGGACCCCCAGGGGTCCACGGGACACTTGCTGGGGGTCTACGTAGGCGTGAATAAAAAATGGGGGTCCATAAGATGTTAATGGGGGTCCACGAAAATTTATCTGCTTTTGATAGTAAAGAGCAAAACTGTAAGCGTAGTTTTTATAAGGGCCTACCTACATTGTTTTAAGTACCTAACTAAGCAGATAATATTTTAATAAGGCAAGCGACTGTTACTTGTCCAAACTTGCGTATTCGATATTACGTACAATTTCGTGTACAGACTTGCAAAGCGCTATCCGCCCGACAATGCTTAATGCTTGTTCAGACATTAACTTGATCACCACTATAAATAATAAGTACCTACCTTTTCTTTTTTTTTTTCATCAGTTTGAGAATCACTAACAAATTCATAGATTTTAATTGCTGAAATACTCGTAGGGTTACTAAGGATAGAATTAAAAGCACCAATATTAAACAAATTTAAATTTAGTTCATATTTTAGTGTTTCTCTCAAACTGTGGTTACGGACATATGCCAATAGTTGGTCCACGAGAAAAATAAATTTGGGAACTACTGGTCTACATCTTCATAAATTAGCAATTTTTATGATTGACCCCTATCATTTTATACTTCTATGAGGTAGAATAAAATAATACTATTGTATTTATGTAAATGGTAGAACTTAAAGACGTAAAGCGAAGCCGTAAATCGAACTGAATCACTAAAATGCAATTATTTTGTAACAGCATAATTAAAAAAATACAGTAAATATTTTATCGATTCGATTTAATGATTCAATTTATTACCGATGCTACGGTCGTTTAAATTTAAGGAACTCAGTTAATATATCGGTATATTTGCGTGAAAATTATAGTTTATACATTATATATAGTTTTTATATTATTTATATATTATATTCCATTAATTAATTATTTTAATTATCATGTCGTTCTATTTATCTATTGTCGTATTTCATAGATTCTAATTGTTAATCCTCTTATTAAACACTTCTAAATTTTACCGATTAATCTCATAATAAGTGTCATCATCTCCTTTCATACGTGACATTGGCAGAATATTTTTTGCTTAATTAGCGTAAATTAAGAAAACTAAAAACCTTAAACAGAAAAAAATAAAACTTTTTATTGCTTCTTAAATAAGAAGCTTTTTTTTCGTTTTTATAATAATAAACTATATAATGAATAGATTCAGAAAAGGTAACTTTGTTTGCACATTATTTTTCTTAACCTAGGCCCATAAAAAAATCGAATAAAGTCCTTTGTATAAATTGTTTTCGTATGTTAGTCGGGACGGGCAGCTGGTTGTAATATAATGTTTACAAGTTAGTTAATAACATTAGTCATTTCTATCAATGATTTTACACTGACCTACATTCCGTCATTTGTATATTTTGTATCGATATGCCGACATTAATTAATCAAAATGTCATGTTATCGTATAAATATTAAAAATAGGTAACTATGATTTCATTTTTATTCAAGAATATAATCAAAATGTAAATCTCACTTTTATAGGTTTTAATTTAAGAACAGCATAGGCTAAAGATTGTTTGTTGACTTTTAATTTAAATCTTTGCTCGCCCAATGTTTGAAATTCGAAAATCAAATTGCCTGCCAATAAACAGTTTTTCCGTTTAAGTTCATGAACTTCTAACAACGTACTTATATAAAAATTTAGATTGTACGTTTTTTCTTTACATATTTACATATAGATAGCCTATTAGGGCAATGAAGTTGAAAAGTAAAGTTTTAAGTGTTATCGTAAATGCCGCCAAAACTACATGTAGTACAAGTTGACAATGTTAATTTTCAATATCTTACGACTATGTAGAAGCTTAATGATATATTAATTATCATATTTAATATTTATTTATCTGTCTTAAACATAAAAAAGACGCAATGACCACACCAATTAAAGAAAATGTAAATTTATTATAATTATTACTAGCTTAATTTTTTAGACACTAATTTTGATCATTATAAAATAGGTTTAGATATACTGAATTGTTTTTATCAATCATCATGAATTTTATATACATAACGCGACATTCGTCTTCGTAAATAATATTGCAAACCTCGATTGGATTCGTCGACTCTTCATCATTGGATCATTGAGTGAGACCCTCAAGGTTACGGTCGTGAGAATTGCACAAAGGAACTAATCATTGAACCTCAAAGATCAAGATCCTTTTTACACCAATTTGGAGAAGACTTATGGCTTGGCTTTGGCTTAGAAATATCAAAACATATATGTATAATTAATTTATTTATCTTTCAACTACTAACGTTGAAATTTAAATTACTTCGACCTCCTTTTTTTCAAAAAAAGAAAGATAATAAAAAACTTTTGGTGACCGCTTACAGTTTTTTGTAACTCTTAGATGTTAATCGTAATGAAAAACACATTTACGTTCTTACTCAGATATTGAATTATTTTAAGAAAGTAGATAAGGAATAGAGGGAATGAATAACAACGAAAATTAGCAGTACAGCTTTAAATATATTTTTTTTATCTATATATCGACTTATTTATTCTTAGCCGTTTATTTCTATCGTCCAATTTGTATATTAGGATACAATTTTATTTTCGCGCCATTATTTACGATCGAGCAGTTTAGAAATTGTTCGAGGAATAATCACGGTAAAAACACTAAATGGTCGCATAACTTTTAAAATATTTTACTGAACAATTTTTAATTTAAGAATTTTATGAGCACGATGATCTCGAAAACGTAACAGATTGAAATGGTATAATTGTAATATAGAAATTAACTTTGCCTGGTATAGTCAAATTTAAATCAAATAGTCAAACACTTGGGATATATATTTAAATAAAAACAAATGTGAAAATCTATAAAGTGTAACATATATGTATCTTGCCGCATGTTAAGTTTTATTAAAAAATTTGTTATCTCCCAAAATGATTTCTTTAATGTCCATAATTTTTTTTAACACGATGTTCCTTATTCACTAATAACAATTTAATTTGTTTGCATAAGGACTCATATTCTATTACAAATATCTTGGAACATTTATGCAAAGCAGGATGTCTTTTATTCGTTTGTTTATTTTTCATTGAGTAACTAATAATATAACTGCCGTTGCTTAGCCGATAATTTCTATAATTTTATAACCTCGTTGAAATCAACTATCCAAGTATTATTACTTAACAAGATGATCATCATAAAAAAGGTCAAAAAAATAAATCGAAATTAACTACAGCCTCTCATTATACCTATGCGCTATAAAAATAGTTGTGTTAGCTATTTGTATGTATAATTGTAATTTATGTGTACACAAAAATTATTAGTTATATTGATGTTGTAAATTTTTATTCCAGCTTTAGTTGGCGCATTGACAATGGGAACGACTTTTCTGCTATCTCCGCTCTCAGGCGTGTTGACTGGACTTCTAGGACTGCGATGTACTGCTGTATTAGGAGGCAGCATTGCGGTTCTTGGCTTACTTCTATCTTCATTCTTAGTAGATTACGTAGACGTGTTATGCTTCACTTACGGTGTTATGTACGGATTGGGAGCATCACTCGCATATACACCTTCATTGGCTATTCTTGGCCATTATTTCAAACGGTATTTAGGTTTGGTTAATGGTATTGTTACAATAGGAAGTTCGATTTTTACAGTTATTATGCCACCTCTAATGGAATTCATGATTAAAAATTACGGCTTACACGGTTTGTTTAGATTATTAGCGGTTATCACAGTCGGTGTCGCACTCTGTGGACTATTATTCAAACCAATATCTGTGGTAGTTATAGAGAAACCTCCAAGAGAAGATGGTTTTAAGGCACTTGTAAAAACTATTATTAATGTACAAATTTGGAAGAATAAAAAGTATAGATTATGGGCTTTGTCGATGCCTGTAGCTTTATTTGGATATTTTGTTCCTTATGTGCACATAAAGAAGTTTATTGAGATTAATTTTACAAATGTTCAAGACAACTTGCCCCTGCAATGTATAGCTGTAACTTCTGGAATGGGAAGATTGGTCTTCGGTTTTTTAGCTGATAAGAAGTGGGTTAATAGAATAATGCTACAACAAATATCTTTTTACGTAATTGGAGGCCTTACAATTATATTACCGTTCGTGAAAACATTTCCTCTATTAATAGTTGTATCATTGGGCATGGGAATTTTCGACGGTGCATTTATAGCGTTAATTGGTCCAATTGCTATTCAATTTTGTGGCAGTGCGTATGCCGCACAAAGCATTGGCTGTATGCTAGGATTAGCTGCGTTACCTTTGTCGATGGGTCCACCTATTGCAGGACTTATATTTAGTATTTATCAATCGTACACGTTGCCATTCATTTTAGCTGGAATTTCGCCACTTGTCGGTGCTACTATAATGTTTGCCATACATTTTCAAAAGTAAAATTAATAATTAAATCGGATAATTTTTTTTTAATAAGATCGTTACACTTAAATAACAATAAATTACTTTATTATATTTTAATACTAAATCAACCGCCAATTAATAAGTAGATAATTGGTACGTCGAAGTGGCTTCCTCTATGTCATATTGATTTCGTATTTCATCTGGACACGAAATTAATTCAAAACGAATCTCTTATTATACTCCTGTAAAAAACAAACCTCGCATGAAATTAAGTTCTAATTGATTTATTTAGTGAATTCATTATTAAGGTGCTAAGTTATTTGGAATTTAAAATTATACCGAGTTGTTTACTTGCAATTTTTTAAACTACGACATTATTAGAAACTTATAATTATTACATATTATTTCATTTAAAATATGTAATATAGATATATTTTCTTGATTATTCCGATTTTACGGAATGGACGTGCATTTTTAAAAAATATATTTTGCGCTATTTAAATTGAATGAGTTCAATATTTTTAATGAATACTAGGTTAAACATTGTCCGTAATGTCTGCTGAACGTCGAAAGATAAATCCATCAAAGAATAATTTTCAAGCAGTGTAAAGTATCACTGCTTAAAACACTGTATGTAGCATCCCTTCCCCCAATTTTTGTGTTTGTATCAACTCTGCACAATATAATATATAATGTGAAATAAAATGATAGCAAAATGACACTCGGCAAAAATATTGTGAAACCGACACTGTAAAAGGCAAAAAATGCATTTATCATTTTCTGATTCACTCTCATAGTTCTTATTAGTTATCTATTTAAAAAATGGTGACTTAGTGATAGAACATGTTACATGTTGATGATTAATGATGATTTTATGTTCTTAACAATATTGATATCTCTATTATTATTATGAATATTGTTAAAAGATTATATTAGGGTAAACATAAATTGCGTAAAAACTTATTATGCAGTTACATAATTATTTTTAATCTGTGCAATTGTACAAAACTATATTTTCGTTCCTCGTTATATACTCAAAATGAAATAGTGTTCATTATTTACAGAATTTTAAATTATAAATGTATAACCTCGTATTTAAATATTAGTTATAATGATTATAAAAGTATTCTTATAAGTTATATATAATGCCTAAAACAATGAAGAGGCATTCGATAAAAGTTATAAGTAAAGGAACGTTATGTATATTTTATTTTAAACTTCTTAATAAGTCGATAACAAGAGAAGTTAGATTGTTATTTATGGTGCTATGCTTTTCGCATTTTAATATAAACGTAAAATATATTCGAAACCATTTCACGCATTTACTTTGTGTACTTCTTTAATTCATTTCCGTTACCTAGATAGAGTTACCTTTAAAAGTTCCTATTTTCGAATTAATGTTATTTTTTTTAAGATTTTTTGCTTTCTATGTTTTAGTTTAAATTATAAATAATTTATAGAAAATATCGCAGTAACATATCAAATAAGACACTTTAAAAATTTATATCTATTATGTCAATATTTTTTTTTTCTAAATTTGTATTATTTATGTATATTCTAATAAAAAGTAAAAATTGTATAATTTATAATTAAAATAATAGATTATTATGTAATAAAAATTTTATTTGAGGCTACCGAGAAAATTAAGCGTCGTGTTTAAGAATGACGTTTGTTATAATTTAAAGTAAGTTTTTATATATTGATTTAGAACTATTCGACCAATAGATGAAAAGTAAAGTATTAATTAGTATAGTTAAGCTGACGATTGTCTTAAAAATAAGGCAAACAAATTTCACCCCACTCGTCCATTTTTAGATTTGAATTTTGCACATGCTCGTTTAATACTTGTGTTTGTCAATAAACTTGTTTTGTGCATTTGAAACGAAACAAATTATATGATATATATATATACATATATAAGGCGCAAAGTGCACTATGTCATATGTAAAGTTTCATTAATTTCATTATTGAAATAAAAATACAAAAAATATATATGTTAATTATTTTTGACATTTGCACGTATCTGTAACCGATTGTCAATTTTTAATCATAGGTAAATATAGCATATTTTAATTATATGATATATTTTTTTACTTCATCATAAATGAATGTGTATATTTAAAATATATAACCACGGCGAGTTAGGTTTTTAATAATGTTTATAAACCGATAAAAATCCTACTCAATTGTAAGCATATGCTATTGTTTGTTTTTTAATGTAAATGTTTATAAAATCGCAAATGTAATATTGTGATTTGATGTGTTAAACTTATTTTGTAACAATAATATAAAAAAGCAATTCTAAAAAATATCGTTCTTTTTTTTAATATAAATAAGTACGTAATTCTTGATAAGTAATTCTAAATATGTGATTGTTGTTCGTAGTAAATTCCTTTGCGTCAGTTCGTTGTTGTGATAACATAACAATAAAATAATGGATTGCGTAAGTCATGATTTTACAAAGTAAAATAGTAAAATTTTATCAAATTATGAATCTACAGTATTTGTAATTAATGGCTTGACATTATTTTATAATATTGAATTACTACCTATACCTACTAATAAATGCGAAAGTAACTCTGTCTGTTTGTTGGTTTTTGTAGCTCTTTCACGGCCTTTTTTATGTCAAACATCTGACGACGAGGACCAAAACGCGACAACTAGTTTTTGATATAAGATAACATTTGAAAATCAAATCTATCTAATCTAGGCGGAGGACCGATGTTTGATGACATATTATTATAATAACTACGATTGCAATGTAATAAGGTTTGTTTTTAGAAGAATATTTTTTCGGGGAATACATTTTTCAGGAAACCTTCATAAAAATGTCGATTGTAAAGTTTGAACCCAACCAAATGAACAATGTGTAAACTTATAAAAGGTCACCAAAACCAGGATTCGTTTTGTGTACAAAATAAGTAAGATATTATGTATTTTTTTTTTAAATATTAAGGTACTTTATGGTTATTTTATGAAAGTAAACTAACAGCCTATATTTGTCTCGCAGCTGGGCTCTTCTCCTTTTGAGAAAGCTTGGACCTTAATTCAACCTGTTCCAATAAGGATTGGTAGATACATTTTTTTCTATCACCGCCTAGCACTGGATGTATTATAAATACAAACAAAACACTATTCAATTCAGTGGTGCTTGCATGGGTTTGAACTTTGAACCCGCAATCATTGGTCATTCACGTTCACCGCTGGACCATCACGGGTCCTTACTTACGACTATGTTATAGTGCATCTACCCAAAGTTTATAAGGAAACTTAGCTGTTATTATGTTACTTTCTACTACCATTCATCGTCCATTTGGTATAAGAGAATAACAAAAGAATTTGATTTTTAAAATATTTAATTAATTTTGCTGAAAACTTATTTGTTTTAAATAAGGATGTTATTCCGTTTGTAAAGATAGTTGATAACTCTTGCCAAAAAAATTTCAGAGAGTAATAATTTTGTAAGACACTCACAATAGATAAATATATTTAAATACTGAGCAAAGTTCAGTAATATATCTAGATACTCATACGAAATTATTATATGTGAAATATTCTACGAGTTTTCTTCGTAAATCCCTGAAACAATGGTAGGAATCGTCTGAATCCAATTCTTTGAGCCGGAAGTCGTTCATTGTGATGATTGTTAGCAGAATAATTTTGCCCCGTGCTGCCGAATGAGTAGGCTCTTATCTCTAATTCTTCATTTGATGGAGAGTTGGTTTTTTGCGTCGCCCATCGAAGAGGTTTCGATAACCTAAAATGACAATACTAATAAAATAAGATCCCTATTTCTAAATAAATTACAGCAAGTAGCTAGTAGTGGTGGTGCCTGATATTAAAGAAATGATGTCGGAAGTATCGCTGGTTTGCAATAAAAAGAATTGATATTTATCGGTAAAAACCAAAGTATACACTATGTAAAAACTATTTATCACATACAAAGAGTTTAATAAATATATAAGAAAATAGTGGAAGATCAAGTGATGAGAAAATGAATAAATTGTCTGAGGAAAAAGGGTGGGTTAAGTGTGTACCAATATATTTATTTCTAAGGTGGCTCGTTATTCTAGTGGCTAGTGTATTTAGTTCGGCTTCCGATCATTAAGCCCCGCGTCCGAAATCAGGGTAGGGTCAGTACAAGTTATTGAAGTTTTATCATTCATAATGAAGAAAATCTACCGAAGTGGACGAAAAGCAGTGCGATTCTCTAAAAGTTCAGGTGTTATGCAAATTTGTAATTATAATAGTCAATGTCGAATATCATACTCTAACATTTTATTTTTTGTCTGTATTCTGCGGTGATTTTCGAGTTTCTTCTTGCAATATACAGATCCAAGACGTTGTCATTACTCAAACACTACTCATGAATAAAAAAAAAAAGATTTTTAAAAGAGACGTGCAACAAATAAAATTTATTATTACTCTGAAAAATAGTCCATATCTTCCATAATGTCCGGTAGTTCCCTTCTATCTACGTCAGGAATCACGTAGCATAGAAGTAACAATCCAATGGCTAGTCCAGTTTCTATTACAATTAATACAACATCTTCAAACGCATGAAACGATACTATGAGGTAACAAATAATGCTACCCAATTGACCACTGGAATGACAGCATCCGAGTGAAGTACAACGTATGTTTATTGCAAACAAACGAGGTGTAATGTTTAGGATTAGGCCATGTATTATCACACCAGTTCCTAAAGATATAGACGTGACAATTTCAAATGCTGAGTGCTGCAAATAAAAGTAGAAATAATTAAAGTTAAAGCTTTTTGATTACAGTTTAGTAGCTCTTTTCGTAATTATTTTTAATTATGACTTGAGAAGACTACGTCTGATAGATTTACTAACTGATATGAGAGGGGGGAGTGCTCTTAATATTTAATATAAAATCAATAGACTATCGCTGAAGAGACATCTTTTTTGTAATGCCTACCTAAGTGAAACAACTAAACCAATATACATTAAATTTATAACAGAAGACGCAGCGCGTTATGGTGCAAGTTTTAGTATATCATATTTACAGCTTCTTGCTGAATTTCTTTCGCCGGTTCTTCTCAGGTCCGAGATGTTCATTTCCGAAATGGTGGTAGATTTTTGACTATAAAAAAGCAAGTGTAATCACTTCCATATTGGATAAAGATTTTTGTCTTTGACTTTTGACTTTGACATCATACAAGAAGATACGCTTCGAAGTTTAAGCCGCTTAAAATTAAGACCATTGATTTGAGAAGCATTAATTTTATATTATTGTGATGTAATAAAATATGACTGAGTTTTAAGACTTTTAACAAAAGTGCCTGTTGAAAATTAATTGCAAAATATATTAATAAAACATTTTGTACAAACTTACATTCACTTTAAACCATTCCATAAATATACGTGATATGTTGCATGCACCCAGTAACCCTATATTTATAACAAGTAAAAATTTTAACGTAACTTTTTTATATAAAAACGTATTAAATACACTCAATAAAGCTATAATCGTTAGCAATTTTAACAATGTGTATTGGTTATGCTTAGAATATATTCCGATATATAAAGAACTCCATAAGAAATAGTAGAAACTCCAAAATACTAGCATTGATATGGATAACACTCTAATATTATATTTTGTAATAATACCCAGGCATGTCTGGTTTTCGTCTAAGCAATCATAGGCCTGAAAGAAAAGTAGCAATATAGTTGTAAAATGTATAAAATCTACGGAATTAGAAGTCGTTTTGAATTGTTTTGACATATATGAAAACATAAAGATTTATACTATTAATTTTGATTATATAAATCAATCTTCACGGTCAGTCGCCTACATATAATTAACATCGTTATATATAATCTCGTTATATGAACGCAATACCCTTCACGCCTACATCAGCTATGCTATGTTTATAAAATACCTAATTATAATATACAAACAGTTGATTGCCAGGCGACAGTGATAATGGTCAGTGCTATACTTTTTGTTATAATAGAGTCGAAGAGTACAAAGGTTAGGGACCCTAACTGAACTTATCACCGCCTGATGCGTTATTTATAGACATAAAGTTATTACGACTTACAGACGTACTCTGTGATTGACTGGTCTTATTTTGAAGTTGCTGCAAACATTGATTCTATTTATTCTTGCAGCTTTTTGTAATATTTTTTCGGCTTGAGTAATTTTTCTGTTAAAAAGAAGCCATTGAGGTGATTCTGGAGTCCACCTATTTATAAACGAAATTTTTGAATCAAAATTAAAGAATGTTTTTTTGAATATAATAGAATTATCCTTTATTTGTAAATACACCACAATAGAAGAAAGACATAAATGTATATGTTTTTTGGATAATAACAAGCAAAGGCGATAAATTTCGTTTTTTAAGCCTTAGTTTCCTAGAAGAGACTCATCGTTAGAAACCAAAACATATGATGTAGTTACAGCATATTGTTTTAACATCGTGATTTTTTAGAACAAACCACTGTTTTGTTCTATAAAATATCGAAAAAGTAAATTGAATTAACGTGATATTGGTATTCACTTGGTGGTAGATAGGTGTCACCCATTCATCGTGGAAGGATGAGTGAGCCAGTGATTTCGGAAACCAGGGATATAACTAATCGCATTACCGAGCGGTTAGTGTTTGGTTGTGAGTGAGACTTAACATCGGGCCATTTGCCGTCTACATATTTTAAGTAAAAACAAAGAATACTCAAACAGCATAAATGTTAATAAACAAGTAAGTAAACCAGTTAATATATATTCAAAGTTCGTAATATCAGACAAACAGTTCTCTTGATAAACCGAATGCAAGAAACTTTTTGAATCGTCTAAAATATCGAATCAGCGTTGATCAGATTTAGAAATTATTAATTTTATTTTTAATGAAGTCCTGGGTTGGGCTTATAATTGTAGGCCTACTACTCTTAAAATTCGAGCATATTAAGCTTAAATTACCAAGGATCCATTAAGGTAAATGTATATAAGCATCTATATTTGATTTGACCCATTTATATTGGATCGGCTCATTGCTTGGCAAAGTTTGGCCGTATATCCTTCTTTATCTAGCTCACTATAAAATACCTTCTGCCCTAGAATTGGAGTATATATATGTTTGAAATCAAATTTTCTCGAAAACGGTTGGTTTTCCATGATAAATTGATATAACTATATTTTTATTGGAAAATTTATGAGCTAAAAATTTGATAAGTACTTTTTTCCATGATTATACCACATAAGGAAGCTTCATCCAAAAATCCAGCTTTCCTCTAATTTTTCCGAAGTTCGGTCTTTTTTTTGTCTTTATTCCCTGGACTAAACATTAAAGATATACATATTGTTTTGTTTTCTTGTGCTACAAAATGACAATGAGATCAAAGATAACAATCAAGTATTTCTTAGTGCGCGATACGCTCTACGTTGCCAAACGTAGATCCTTACAATATTTTAATTCTTTGTTTTGTATCGCATTTGTTTCAATAAAAAAAATATGTCAATTTAATTGTCATTTTATAATACGACACACAAATATAACAACAATAATATAATTAACGATTCAAACGCATCATCAAATACAACTTGTAATATCTGATGAAGAAAACAGCTGCGCAAATGGCCGTACTTAATCATTTTACATCACATTAAATTTCTTGCTAACATTATGATATCAAATTAATTCAATATATATATATATATATATACATAAAAGTTACCCTTCCTGATATGTGACCTATGGATTTGTCTGTACATATAATATAAATATCTTATAGATATAAAAATGTTTACATAAATATTTAAATTAATTGTTTTATTTAGAAAATTTACGTGATAATATTACCGGTTGATGCAGTGGTTATTATAACTGGTTTCTGCGCCACAGGACTTGTGCGATCTTTGATAATAAATATGTATATTCTTAATATGGATATCAGATAGTGTAACTACAGGCACAAGGGACGTAACGTTCCCAAGTTTGGTGGCGCATTGGCGATATAAGGAATTAATATTTCATTTTCAATGTGCGGTTACCATAGATCCATAGGTCACAGGCGGCACATTTGCCCGTAAAATAAGGATTTCTTCGAAGATTTAGTTATGAGTGGAATTTCATGATATTACTATTATTGTTCATTCATCATTTGTGACAATATGCAGCCAGTACTTATAATATATACTGTTGTATATTAAATGTGGACAATGACTTAATGTAACCTTAGAGAGAATCGGCACGTACTAACTAGATACTGATACCCGATTATGGACAAATTTTCATAAACATGTAAAATGCTTATTCTTCACTATATATTGCAATTACCTAACAGTAATATATATGTGTAACTACTTTATACATTTACCTTAAAAGGAACAGCAGAAATACATCAAAGAGACAAGCCATGAAGTTAAATGTCTCTAGATTAGGGGCGGCCTTCGCTAAGGGCACTAAGCATACGCTGGCTAGAAGTCTTGGGGTTGACACGATCGCGCTTAAAGAAGTTCGCCAAGTGCTGCTTGCTACTTCAGAGACTGAAAATATTTATGTTATTATATAATATATTTTTTCTATGATATTTTCTATATTTATCGGTTTCTATAATTTCATTTGTACTCAAACGATTAAGCAAATATTTTCCATACACTTTTATTGTTTTAGTACATGAAAACAAGCTATCAAGCTTGTTTTTAAATTTTTTTAGAACTTGGTATCTTATTTATCAACATAATATTTCCGGGTTTAATTCTAAAATATAAACAGCCTTCAAAGGTCCTGGGAAAAGTCCTCTCCTTTCCTTCTACCACGCAATTTCGTAACGAAATGGTGGAAACACTCGCTACATCATTTTATACGACCATGCAGGTTTCCTCAAGATAGTTTCCTTTATCGCTGATCACTAAATGTGTATGATTAGTATAATGAAAAACCACAAAACTCAGTGGTACTTGGCCGAGCTTAAACCTGCAATCTACGGTTAAGGTTTACACGTTCTAGACCCTGAGCCATTTCGTTTTTGAAACGTACATCAAATTAATAATATATATTTATTTGTAATTTATTCAAAACTCATTCTCAGTTGCGTACGTGTTATAAAGTTCAACAAGCATAATGTAATACGTCATAATATTATATGTATTTTCAAACAAATATTCTGCGATGACATGATACTTTGATATTATTTTGTTCTGATCCCGCACGTTAATTATCAACGGAAAGGGCTCGAAAATGTTTTGTAAACTTTTAAGAGAAAATGTTTCGAAATGTACCTACTTCAAAACAAAATCAAGTTATACATAATCTCGTAAATCTACGAATATCTGATTGTGTTTGACCACGTAAGTGATTCCTTGATTGGTTTTAAAATAACCGGCTTATATAAAACACAAATTATTCAGACTAAGATAGAAAAAACACGATGAAAAATATTAATCTAAGCTCGACTTGTAACAAGTTGACCTTGAGATGTGTGACGTCTGCTATATGTTAGTACTCTTATGATATATTAAGAAATGTCAACTCAAATCAAGATTTAAATATTTTTGTTATATACTTTTGAATTTTTGAACTTTAGTGTAGTTAATGTTTTCTTTTAATGTTATTGCGTTGCTTTTATAATGAATGTAGTTAAGTAAAATGTTTTTTTAATTTTTGAAATATATTTTTAAGCATAAAATAGCTTTTGTTTTTGAGTAAGAGATGTTTATGCATACTTAAAACGAGGCCTGTATAAATGTTTGCACTCGCAAAAATTGATCTCAAGAAAATTAACAGATTAAACCAGCTTTCTGTGTCGCAGAATATTAAAATGAGCCGGAATCCGAGGTCTGCCAAGACGTCGATTGTGATAGCGCGTTTTCTCCCAAAACTGAAAAGAAAAAAAAATATATATTCATGTGACTCATTTGTGTAACGTAATGAAGTAAATGTACTAAGTATATTAAATTATTAATAATTTACATAACATCAACTGATATTACGTGATAACGATACTTTTCAACAGATAAAATGATTAAGTCGCTAATCTTATCAGTAATTAGAGTAGATTGATATGTAAAAGATTTTTGTATTCATTTTATGTATATGTACGAAATATGTATATTAGATTTTGCTTAATGTACCAAAAGTTTAAAATTATTATTTATTTGGTCCTCGTAACAAATCCTTGTCTAAATATTCTTAGCGTTTTTGGTATTTTTTTTTATAAGCATTAATATAACCTGTTCGTATCTCATAACGGACCGTCAGATAGTGTCTACAAACGCACCCTTAGTGTCTATGTGCCTTAAATCTTGCAACAGAATTTTAAATCAGTTTTACTCAACCGACAAGCTGACATTTTGACAACCTTCAGCTGTGCTAGTGCTGTGACAATAATAATTTTATTTATTAAATATCATAACTTGTCCAATACTAGTAACAAACAGTTTTTTTTTATAGTAACTTATTAAATTCTACGTTTACAAGTTCAAAAATGCGATTATAATTTTATTGAAATCACTTTTATTGAATCTTATTGATAAGCTTGAGAGTTAAGTTTAAGTTAGTTTGGATTTATACGTATTGAGCCTAGTTGACCCAGTGGTAAGAAGACGAAAGTCTTAAATTTTGGGTTTCGGGTTCGATCCCAAGCATGTACCACTGAATTTGTTTGTGCTTAATTATTGTTTATACTACGTCTCGTGCCCGGTGAAGGAAAACTTCTCGAAGAAACTTGCATTTCGAAGGAAAATCTGCCAAATAATTCAGTTCGCAGCCATGAAAGAGACATTTATAAACAATTTACAAAAAAAATATTCATGACTTTGAAAATCAAAATAAGATATCAGCGTCATCGTGAAATAAATGCTTAAATTAAACTGAACGTGACAATGAGAAAATTGCAAATATGAAATGATAGCTACAATTTTGTTTTATCATTGTGCTATTATTAATGACCTGCATACTAAAAAAACATCTTAATTTTTAATCGCTTCATTAAATATGTGTTTAAGACATAATGATAGAAATGTTCATATTTTTAGCATATCACAAATGTGTTAATTTAGATAAGGTTTTACAAGTATTTACTTACATACTTGTATAACCATATCTATTTCGAAAGCCCTAGAAACTAGAGATTTTAAAGATAAGAGTGTTCTTATAAAAAAATATCAAAAAGCTCTATACCTATTTTCATAAGATATCACCCGATACTTTCTAATGCGTCAACATATAGCAACAGCCCATATATGTTGCAACGTTAAGAAATGTCCCTTCATTGGGAAGAAGTCCTAGAGTTCACTCTAACACGTTGCTCTACTGTGAGCACACAGTGTACTCTACTGTACCAGTGTTTGCCCAGAGTCGAATCTATGATCATCGGTTTAATTTTACATGCTCTTTAATTTTAATCAATAGTATTTCGCTGTTTGCATAAACATCGTATAAAAACAGATTATTTATCTAAAAGTTAACGACCTAACTGCATTTTTTTGTACAATAATACGTGTTGAAGGCGGTTTAGAGGTCAAAAGGAGGCGATTAAGTCAATTAATTATTTGCTTAGTGTTTCATTAGAGCAAAGATTAATAATAGGTATTTTAAATTCCATCGATTTCAAAAGCATACCACGGATCTATTGCGGACTCTTTCTTATTTTAATCTTAAATAGTATGTATTAATTAACTTACTTATCTGATACAAGCCCGAAAATTATACAGCCAAATAGAAGACCCAATCTGCATATAATCGTCGTTGACAACACTTTCGTCCTTTGATCGCAGAAAACTAGCCACTGCTTAAAAAATAGTATATGTAATAATGCAATTCGTATGAATGAATTATCCTCTAAATAAATGAATGAATGGTATTTATTTAACAGCCAACATGCATTATTAGTGAGTTATTTTGAAAGCTTGACAATTATTGTTTGCAGGTGTGAAGAGACATTAGAGATAGAACAGGTCCTACGCTGGGCAGTTTTCCGTCCCTTCTGTTTGAAAAGTTTGGAGTATATTTCAAGACTTACGTCACAAGATATATTTTCAATAGTATAGAGATGGTTATATCTTCGTGTTCAATGGTTATATACAATATTAATAAAATTAGAACGAATTATTTAAACGTTTGGTCAATTGACAATTCGAAGATTTTGTTTTAAAAACACTTATATTTTTGCAAGTGTGTTGTATCAGCACGATGTAAGATTTAAATAATAATTACCGTCTTTTTTATCCATATTATCCACATAAATTTGATATGCCATATATTACACTTGATTTCCTTCGTGCCGTTCAGTACAGTGAAAGTACATAAACTGGAATTCGTAATCGAAATCGTATCTGATAAGTCACAATATATGTCCTCCGAAGGTTCCAGAAGCAACATATCCTCATATTCATTCAACATTGAAGGTACCATTAAGGTTGCAGAAGCAAATGTAACAAGCCATTGCCAACGGCCAATAAGACCCAATACGTCCGTTGTAACATCTTCGTGAATCGTTCCAATTCTAAAATATAATAGTAAATAATTCTTATGCAAATAAAGATGAAATGTGTTATTTATAAACCTTTTTTTCTTGTCATTGAAGCAAAGAAAATATTGTATTTACATTGACATTCCAAATAATTAATATACAAAAACACGTACGAACTACAAAATTTATAGATGTCTTCAAGTAAGCCAACTGGATTTATTCTGTCATTGATAACCTGTTACATCTAGCTCTGTTAAATAAACTATAAATAAGTATATATGCTACTATATATAATGCAAATAACTTTAAAGAATATAACACAAGGATAAATGTTCTAGTACTATTTAAGTGCAGATTTAGTTAAATGCAATTGAAGACCAATTCCGCTTATTCTTATTATATTTAAAAGTCACGATTCATTGGAATCTGTCGGTAGGTAATGTAACTAAATATTATTATTTATTAAAATAATTTTTCTATATATATATAACATTATATTATTATTATTTCAGGCATTTATTTATTATATAAAAAGTAGTCTTAAGAAGCTAATTCGATTCCGATTAACATTTTTTCTAGAATCTTGTTTCTTGTCGAGGAAGGTTAAAGCAAATAATATATATCACTTTCATACATAGTAACCGAATTTGTATTTCTTTTAAATATTATTTATTATTTAGAACAGGAAGAGCCTCGATATACTCACATTAAATAAGATTTGTGAGATATAATATTAAACGGTATCAATTCATTTTATCTCTTGTTTATTTAAACGTTTATGTACTTTGAGTTATCTAAACCATTAACCGGAAACTTTCAATACTTATACTAAGTTAATATTATTAATTATTTTAAAAATATTATTACAACTTGTCACGGAAATTTTCAATCATTATGTTTTTCTTTGTTTACTTTAGGATAACAGACGGATCATTCTGTGATATGTAAAGAAGAGTTGTGTGTTTCATTTATTTAATACTTTAATCTCCAAAACACAAAAAATTATAAACATTATACATAGGCAGGTTAAATGCTATGAGCAGTCTCTACCGACTCTATCTTACGTTATATAAAGCTTGTGTTAAACGTGAGGTTTCGGAGCCTGTCCGTCTGTAGTTCATAGTGATAGGCATGCATAGGCTTTTATGCATTTGTTCATAGTTTCAATAGATATTTCATATAGTAAAGTTCGTCAATGCTGGCGTTCCACAAGGCTGCGTTTTATCACTCTGTTTTTTCTGCATATCAATGACTTGTTGCAAATCAGTATCATTCACTGCTATGCAGACGACAACACCTCATACACCGGCCGTGCTAATATTTCTCGGGAAAACGTCGAAGGAAACCGGAACAAACTTGTATCTGAAATCGAGTCTTCGTTAAACAAAGTCTCGAACTGGGGCCGGCTAAACCTAGTCCATTTCAACCCCAAAAAGACGCAAGTTTGCGCGTTAACTGCTAAAAAAACACCATTTGTCGTATCTCCACGATTTGAGAACATTCCGCTAGCCGCCACAGCTAGTATCGGAATACTTGGCGTCGATATTTCAAGCCTCGTTCAGTTCCGCGATCAATTGGAAGGCAAAGCCAAATTGGCATCAAAAAAGCTCGGTGTGCTCAGCAAGGCAAGACAGTATTTCACGTCGGCCCATCGTCTAAGACTATACAAGGCGCAAATTCGGCCTCACATGGAGTACTGCTCTCACCTCTGGGCGGGTGTTCCTCAGTACCAGCTCCTTCCATTTGACCGTATCCAAAGTAGAGCGGCCCGAATTATCGACGATCAAGCCCTTTACGATCTGCTTGATCCTTTGGCTTTGCGTAGAGATGTTGGATTGCTCTGCATTTTCTACAGAATTTTTCACGGGAAATGTTCCGAGGAATTGTTCGGATTAATCCCGGCTGCTGAATTTCATCTTCGGACATCTCTCCAAATATCACCCGCACCACCTAGATGTCCGAAAAACCACAACAGCGCGATTTTTAAGACATTTTCTGCCTCGCACAACCATTCTATGGAACCAGCTCTCGCCGGCGGTTTTTCCGAACTGATACGACTTGGGAACCTTGAAGAAAAGAGCGTACTCTTTCCTGAAAGGCCGGCAACGCACCTGCAAGCCTCCCGGTGTTGCAATGTCCATGGGCGGTGGTAGTCACTTTCCATCAGGTGAGCCTCCTGCTCGTTTGCCATCTCTAACATAAAAAAAGTAATTATTTTAGTTAATTAAAGTAAAAACATCTTTTTGTTATAAAGCTCTGCTTTAACTGTTAGTGGTATAAGGCCTAATAAGGAAATTACTCGAGAGGTCATTTGACTGACTTTTCCAAAATATCTTCAAAACATTCAACGATAGTATATAACTCTTCTAGATAACTCTAAGTAACCATTTGTATGTTTACTATTATTGAACATTAATTTCACTTTTAAAATGGAATAAATCCCTGCTATAATTTATAAAATATGAACTTAAAACCTTTTATATAGCTTTGTGCACTTGTCAATTCGAATCGGTTATTGAGGAAATATTACGAATTACGATAGAGTTTAATGAAGTACCTATGTACTTCAATAAACTTGAAAAACTTATATTTTACGATGCATTAGCACAGCATTTGCGATTAGATCTATTTACAGATACTTATATCCTATTGGTTAAAGCAATAATACGGGTAAAAATGTTTGTTTAACCTTTAATAAATCCTTATTTTTTTATTAAAATTTTTAATTAATTTATTTAATCCTTTTTAATTATTATTTTCGTTCGCCAATATTAATTGAATGAAAGAATAGTATTTATTTATTAAACACACAGTGAAACTAAAAAAATATACAGATTAATAAAAAAGAGTCACGATAACAAAATGATAAACAACTCGTATCATGTTGGACAGAACCATGTTAGCTTGACTTATAAGAAGGTATTCGAATTCATTTCGTGTCACACTTCATCGTAACAGGTACAAAGATTATTACAAAAAGAAGATAATAATTTTATTTAAAGCTGTGAGTATTCTAAACAAGCTTGATTTAAAAACATCATTGATATAACAACATTATAATAAAAACAAGTCGAGAATTTTTATTTTTATTACTTTTAAAATTATGACTTGTCCTGAAAAAATGAATTTTTTCATACTTTTATGAATATTGTAATTAAATAAAACGTGACCATTACGTACATAAAAATACAATTTGAAATTTTTTATGCTTATAATATAAGAAGCAAAATTATTCAAAGTACGACAGTTTTTAAAGCTGCCTTAATTTACACAGCAAAGCAATGCGACTTTTACACAAAGAAACAGTTTACAACATTTTTCTGACATTAAAAATCTAAATATTTAAAGCGCGAGAGCTTCTAAAGCTCCATGAATTTGCACAGCAAAGATATGATGTCGGTTAGAATTACAAGGTACAGCGCTAAGTGTGCAAGTTAACGCAGCGCCGGCGCTCGTTCAATGGAAAGGTATGAGTTAATGGAGATAAGGCGCTGCAAGTTTTTTCGCTCGGTTGCGGTAACCGACCGCCACGGTGTCGGCGCCACGACGGCGACGATAACCGTCCATTCGCTCGTCCGCCGGCACACATGCCTGGCGTCCGCACTACGCCGCGCTCACTATTTACATATCAATGGTGTTTGTGCATCTTCACAGGAACACACTTTAAGACAGCCGGGGACATCGAATAATTACACCATGGACAAGGAACACGCTTTAGAAGAAATGATGGGGAAACTGGGTAAGTGATCTGAATCTGATCTTTAAAACATATGTTCGACAAATTTCTTACATGTTTAAGGAAGGATTTTAAATGACTTCTACTAATTTTTAAAGAAATGTACCTAATTAAAATCGCGTATGAACACGTGTTAGAAATGACTGGCCTGGTTCTTGGTCAAGCGAGTCTTGCGGTCAGAATACCAATTGCACGTGTCGCAAGCTTCGCATAGGGACGAGTGATCGAGTCAGCGCCAAAGAGCTTTCATTTTTAAATGAACTCTAATTTGTACGGTTAAACTTATTTACTTTAAAGAGCAATATCTTAAATTATTTATTAATTCTTTTATACGAATAATTTAATATAAAAACTGTGATCTTGATAGAAATGTTATTGTTCGATTTTTATACTATTACTTTAATTATATATATATATATATATATATATATATATAAATATAAATAAGATTATATTATTACCAAGATAGTATCTGGTATAGTTTGCTTACAATATTAATGAACGAGCTGGGACAGCGAGTTATTTGAGGTTTCTATATGTTTAAATGATAACCAATCCACAAAATAATTTCTAATGAGATTTTATATATATGCTAAAATTACTTATTGGATTTTATTCCAAGCAAAACGGTTAAAAAAATATTAACAAATACTTCAAGTACGAAATTAATGTTCTGCAAAGTTTTAAGTCAACAATAAGCGGTCAATATAATTGTACAAAATCTTTTTTGTTGTAAATGATCACTTCAACACCTTTCATAAATCTTTATTTACACTATTCAATATATTCATTTTGTAATGGAAATTTCGTATAAATGGTAACCTTGAACACTCGTGTACTGAACATGAATATAAATTACGAATATATATGTATATGGAAATCGTAAAGTATCGTAAATAATTTATTTTTAATCTCTTCCACAATAATATCTCAAGAGATTGTGCGTGACCAGTATGAAATATATAATACAATATGAATAGTCATGTTTTATTGTATTGTATAAACAATTATTTATTGTTATTACTGTTTTTGAGTCAGGATTTTAATAAGGACGCATAGTTTTATAGTTCAATGACCTTGGTTTATAAGTTGAAAACAAAAGATACGCTTTTGTTTACAACATGTTTGAACTAAATATATATTTGGATGATGATTCTTAAGATTACATTCATTAAGTTCTTTACATTATCTACTACCTAAACATACTTTCTCTGTTATTAGTTATTTTTCATTTTGATTCTATAGCTCATTGCTTTTCATTGGTTCCACAGATCATTTGTTACACTTTTTTACATGGAGTTATTTCACACTTTCTTTACTATTGCTACGAGAAAAAAATGTAACAATGATTTAAAATAGATAATAAAACTTATAAAATGTCACTTTCTGAATTTTGTCACGTATTTAATTTTTTTCTAAACGGACAAATTATAATTCAAAATTCACGTTTAATTTTATTAAAAATATAAACACAGAGTAAACGTAAGTAAATTCACACTTTCTTTAAATCTAACACGTATGATGAAATTACGTGTTTGATTTATAATACATAACACTCATACCACATATACATACTACACACACATATATATACTAAACACTTATTGAAATATTACGTGTATTATCGTGTCCCATTCTGTTTCATCTCATATAAGTGTCAAATATCAACTTTGTGGTTTGTTCAAGGGCTATAATATTTAATATCTGTAACATTATGATAGTAAGTAGTTACAGTATGTAAATACCTTACCTGTTCTCCACATAGTTTGGAGTTTATTCCAGACCTACGTCTGACACATGCAGGCATCCACACGAAGTCGTCTTTTACCGCTAAGCTCATGGTCGATTAGAAAAAACAAATTAAGCTCTTGAAAACCTAGTGTTGCAAGTACTTGGGTTTGAACCTGCAATCCTGGGTGTTCCGTGTTCTAACCACTGGACCAACTAATGCTGTCGACATGATAATTATAAATTATAAAAACTAAAATGATTCACAAGTTATTTTCTTAAATTAATATTTGGTTATCTTTTAAACTTTATTGTAATAATCAGAATTCGTGTCTAGTCTTGTAGATATACATCGATTTCATGTAACGGTAAATTAATCTAAGTTCTAAAATATATACATATATACGTCGTTTTTTATCTTTCTTGTAGTCGTTTTTATATCAGCTTTATTAAATATAATTTTAACCTACACGGGACTTTTGTTTAATTGGCTAAAAAACCGCAATATCTCATGATGAAATTGGTACGAACTGGTACATTCGTACGAAGTTCATGTACATAATTATTGTTATTTATTCAAGATTAATTTAAAACAAAACATGAGTAGGTACTTTATTCAAGCAGGCTCTAACGAGCTCTTTGAATCGTCATATTACGAGATTAATTTGAATTTAAATCCACCACAGACTTAGATTCTATCGTAAAGGAATCCAGTAATTAATCTTTTCCGATACCTTAATTACAGAGGTAATTAAATACAATTGATTTATCCTGCATGGAAATCAACAAACGCTAACTCCACACTAGCATCTGTAATAACATTTTATTGAGTAAATACGCCATATTAATCAATTTGATTTTAACATTAAATTTAATTTTATCAATTGGCAAAGCTTCAGTATTTGAGGAATTTTAGTATTTTGAGTATCTTACTTCTCATTCAAACATTGTATAGACATAGAATGTTTGTCACTGTATTTATTATACTTGAATGATGACCGAATAAATTGTAACTTGTTGTTTTTCAAGGTGTAATCGTAATTGAAAAGGTCGTTGTTAAAAAGGTCATAAATTCACATTTTATTTGATTTCGTTTTTGATGCAAGAAAGTTGAAATTCGAGGCAGCATTTTCTGATATCCCTTGGGACCTTTAAAATGACGTACCGGGGAATATGGGACGTGTGGCAACACTAATGGTTACCCTAATTTTATTACTTGACCAGCCTCTACTGTTGATTGAGTATTTGTTAAACTATATAAATAGATTTTCTTGAGAATATGTTTTGGAAATAATCAACGTTTTCGTGTTAAGACTAAATTAATTAATTTCATCTTAACACTTTATATAATTAATTAATCGTACCTAAATATATCGTGTAGCACAACAGTAATAAGATTTAGATTTTTACAATATCAAGGTCAGCTAAACAAATAATAAAGCAAACCCCATAAAAGTCATATGTCCAGCAGTGGGTTGCGATTTGCTGTTTATTGATCAATGTATATCAAATCAAATCAAATCAAAAATCTTTATTCAATATAGAAGTGTTTACACTTGCTTATTGATTGTCAAAAATCTACCACCGGTTCGGAATTTAGCACCTCGGACCCGAGAAGAACCGGCGAAAGAAACTCAGCGGGATATATATATATATATATATATTTTTTAACCATTATTATATACAATGATAATTATATTTTAGTTATTTGAAGCAGCCTGGAGGCGATCATTACATTCCCAACGAACGTTTTCTGGGATCCTGTTGTAAAAACGTATACATTGCCCCAAAAAAGAGTTACTAACCCTGTGTAATCGGGTGCTTGGAGTAACAAGTTTATTCTTGTTTCTAGTGTTAATAGAATGTACGTCACAATTTCTGGGAAAATCGTTTATGTTTTTGCGAATGTGTATTGTACATTATTTAATACCAATACTAAACAAGGGAGGATGCATAGCAAATCACTTTGATACTAATTTCTCTCCCATTACTAGGCTTATATTTTTTTTATAGCTTTTAATGTAGTTTTCAGTGTAGGAATGTTAGGCTTAAGAAAATACAATAAATTACGTTTATTGAAAATCAAATATGTACAGCGTACAACGTTTTCTATTTGACTATTAATGTGGGCTGATCTCTTGAACCTGCTTTAATTTTAAATGGGAAGGGCGCATCGGGGTAAATAAATGTTAAGAATAAAAAAACAGATTTATAATAAAATTAATTTAAGAACTGAATAGGGGATTTCGTGGATTCGACTGTTTTTCATATTTGGTGGCAAAGTTAAATAATTAAAAAAACTAAAAATTTATGAAAATATAAAGATAAAAATTTAAATGAATGAAAATAATTCGATAGCAAAATATCACTTGTCTTAATACATACAAAAAAAATTGGAATAATTTATAATTCTTCGGTTGAATAAATCTAGGGAAATTGCACAAGGAAGACCAGAGGTAGTATTTTGGGGCCTCTATTATTCATGTTCTACAAAATGAACTCTACACCACGATCCATGTTTATATCTCAATTTTCATTATAAAAGATAAAATACAAAACGAAAAAGTACTTAAAAAAACATTATACATAATTAAAACGTTATTTATAATTCATGAATACTAGAAAGACGGCAAAATACTCTTCCCAAGAAAGACGGCTGTCAATGGACCTCACGTCATAATAACAATGAATTTAATATGTGCAATGAGCATTTGATTGCAAATATGTTTGTGATCTTTAGAAAAGGCCGGATTATCATTCAAACATTAATTTGTTGCGCAATAATATAGTTTTTAATAACTAGAACTTTTATATTAATTTATTTACAATTTTGACAAAGATATATTTTTGATTGATTGCGTCGTCCACATAATGGTTTTTTGCAAATATCACACTTTTCGTTGAATTTATTCTTACAATTAGAAGTAGAACAGTGGCGTCTTTTTCTAGTAGCTACGGCTGACTGCCGCGGTATTGCTGGTTGTATTGAACCAATGGTAGAAGAGTCCTCCAACATATTGCTGAGTTCTAAAGCTAGCTGGAGTAAAAAATCTCTTCTACGCACTTTGTTGTTTGTCACTTCTTGATATAAAATCCATGCATTTATAACAGCAAGGTTTAATATATTATAAAAAACTTTATTAGAGTTATAAAATGTAACGGTCACAGGTTTTTTCTTTATGGTACTTTCATCCACTTGAATATTATCATGCAGTGTGCTGAGTAATAATACATTTTTTGATTTTTCGCTTGATAAATGGTTAATGAACATTGGTCATCGTCTGTCTTCAAAACAATTGTTTAATATAAATTTAATTTTAGATTTTTGGCGTAGGAAGGAATGCCACGTCTTCCTATGTTTACTGTGCCTACTATTGTAGTTTGTTTGGAAAGTAAGTTTTAGCCAGCGAAACAGATGTGAAGAAATTGTCAGTGGTGACATTTCTTCCTTTTTTGAGAAATGGTTCTACGAGTTTCATAACAACATGTTCACCGAGACTCTGATTTTTTGAACGAGTTTCATCTTTACCTAAATAAGGCGAAGCATTCAATAGGTATTTGGAATGCTTGCACACAACCAAAATTTGATTCCGAATTTATCTGGTTTATTAGACATGTACTGAATAAAGGCACATCTGACTTTAGTGGCAAACAATTGTTCGTCAACAGTCAGATTTTCACCTGGCTAATAGCAAGTAATACAGTTGTCTATAAAACGATTCCAAACCTCTGAAATGAGTGCAAACTTGTCAGTTTGCAATCTTGAAGATCTTTTAGAACGTAAATCGAATCTAATATATCTCATTATCTCTTTGAATCGATCCCTTGACATTGTTTTAGAAAAAAAAGCTATGCCCCAAGTTTTGTTCCACAAACCATTTACGGAAATATTTTTTGCGTCATAAGTAACTCTAGCATATAAAATTGAAATGAATTTTTCGATTTCTTCTAATGTAATCGACCAATTTGAATGACCAAGTACGCGCTGAGCTTCAGCATCTGTGCACTTTTTTAATTGTAATTGTAATTCTAGTAATCGATAGATGCAAATATTCTTATCGAATAAGTAAAGAAAAGAGATAATAATTACCTAGTGGCATGTTGTCATTTGAGTCGTCACTGCTTGAAGAACTCGTTTTGGATGGAATTATCTCTTCTTCTGAATCGAATTTACTTTCCACATCTTCACCCTCACCGTCTGACTGATCCTCAGGCAATGATTGTAACGATAATAATATTTAATAGTCGCTCAGCCTAGACATTGTAAAATAACACTGTTTGCTCCACGAAAGTAACAGTTGGTATGATTCTATACAATTAGTTTCACATGTAACATCCACAGCTATAAAAGAATAATGTAAATATTATGACCTACCTTCAAATGGATACTGTTTATCTTAATAAGCATTTATTCGTTCGCTTGGGTCAAATGACCCGGCGCCGTCTCTGTAGGTAAATGTTATGTTTATTTATTTCAGGATGATAATATAACAATAACATCAACAGTACATTGAAATATAAACTATTTCATTAAAAGTCACGGGAGGACGTAGCACCAAAACTAATATTTTCGAAATTATCGAACGATAAACTTCAAAATGGGTCAAAAGACCCCTGCCCGTCGTTCTAGTGTTAACATCTATTAGAAAAATCTGTTACATTTATTAAACACTATTAATTTAAAACGTTTTACACAAACAGTTTTATGTTATTCATTAAATGTATTCGCTTCTATTGTAATGATAACAATACTCGGCTAATATTGATATAATATGTATCTTTAATAATTATAATATATCCAACATTATACTTGAATACAAGTCTTATTAGTCGGTATTGCTTTTTTGCAATAGAATGCCAAATGGACCATCTGATGGGAAGATCTGACTAAGAAATGAGATGATAATATGTTCTTAACAATAGTAAAAGTATTTACCCTTCGAACTGGAATACAACAGTACTAAGTATTGATTTGGCGGTAGAATACATGGGTGTGGGTGGTCATACAGTGGGTGGTAGCCAGACCTACGTGAACGAGTCCTATCAAGTTCGACTAATTCAATTTATTTATCATAATGATAAATTCGATTACAAATTAGTATTTTTTTTAATAGCACGTTTCAATCAGAAATGTGGTCTGTCATGTAAAACATAAACAGAATTGGATAAGTAGTTTTTATAAAAAAGTTCTTTTATATACGAATACAAAGAGGCGAGACGGCCCGGTCTTGACCAGACCGTTTTCGATCTTGATATGTATACACTGGTTTAAATCCGAGCAAAAACAGCTGAGATTTTTATGAACATTATTTTAATTCAGATAATAAAAAAAAAATCGTCCTGAGAAGAATGTATTATTATTTAAATAAATGCTGTTTGAACTTATCAACTAATGCGCAGTAATGAAAATTCCAATTCCAAATTATTCTCATGAATAGATAATCTTCTTTGCCCGACGACCTTTAAGAATACATAATGATAATACATGTAAGCCTAATCATTTAACAAAATATATTTTAATTGCGCAACATGTATAATATTTTAATTAATAAAAATGGGCCGTAAGTATTCATAATATTATTACTATTGATCCGGTTCAACTAATGTTTTATCAAGGAATGCTTGACCCATTGATTTCGATTCGTCCATGGAATGTTTTTATAATAGGAACCGTCATCTTCCCGAAAGATTATTCGATAAATAATTAATTAGAACATGTCAATAAATGTTAAATAATATAAAATGAATGATCATAAATTAAAGTAAACCAATAAATAAATAAATATGGAGCAAAATATATAAAAACAAAGAGTTTCAATAATACAATTAATATATTTTTCACACTAATATAACAATATATATCAAGGAAGTACATACATACTTAGTATATACTTCGACTATAGAGCGCCGACGGAGAGGATGACGGCATGAGAGAGCGTTATGTCGTTTGTCGTCACGGCATACGAGTCGGTACTACATCACATCAAAGGCGCGAAAATAGATGTTTCGATATCGATTTTTTTCCCTTGACATTGACTTTAAATTATGTAACGTCAAATACAGCAGATAAACCTATACGAATTGATAACCTTGTGACGGTCCAACGATACTGATAAGACTGGTTTAAAGTTAAATTAATTATTAGTATCTATCCAGTTTTTTCAAATCATTTTTTCAAAAAAGTAGTGACTTCAAAGCACGAAAGATGTATTGATATATTGAAGTGTTTTTAGATATTAAAAAAAAAATCGTGACAGTGAACTGAATACATAGGTATTGACCTTAGGTTGCGGGTTTAATTCGAGCAAGCAACACTCAGTTTTCATGGGCATGTTTGTATTTATAATTAATCTCGTATTTAGCGGTGAAGGAAAACATCGTTTACAAGTTTGTGGGCCGGATGATATTCTGCACTAACCCGCATTGGAGCATCATGATGTGAAAAGTTCCAAACCTTCTAGAATAAGAGAAAGTAGACATGTGCCCAGTACTGGGATATTTTCAGGATTTACTCTGTTAAAAAAGAAGGCGTGTTTGCGACCAGGATATAAAAAATATAGACTATTATTTCAATTTACATATATCCTATATATAATATACATATAATAAAACTATTTCACACCACAACACAAGTTTGTTGTCATTGTACACGTCTTCCACATACACGTTTTATTATACGCGAATATAGTTTATATTTGATAATAATATAATGAAGGAAAAAAAATAATTTAAATAACCAGGCCGATTGCGTTTGTAATAAAGAACATAACAGCTATTGATAATGTATTTAAGTTCACTTATCACCTTATCGGTCGAAGCAACTTTATTATTACATTGCATATTGTAATTTAGATCGATTACATTATGTTAATATATATAAATAGGTTCAATATAGATATGTATATTTATGTCCTATTTGCATATCTAAATGTAAATTATAATGCTCACGAAGCATTACTTGCCTTTATTTCACGTTATACTTAAAAAGATATTTAACATACGACACACAAATAAAATAGTTTAATGTGAGCCGTTCTCGTTCGCAGTCTGTCCTTTTGATATTTGTTTTGTAATACCTAAGAATAGCTTATACAGCTGGTTACACGTTCTCGATTACAGTATGAAGTGCAGTTTAAACTATTCGAATTTACTACATAGTAAATTGTATATATTATAACACGATTAACACATGCAAATGATAATTATCATGGGGTTTAGTAAACAGAGAGTTGCAAAACTATGTTTATTAATATGTCAATATAGACAGATCATATTTTATTAGGAAATAAAAATTTTACTCAATTAATAAAGAGCACAATGAAGGTAAATAATATGAAGGACTTTGAAATGATGTTAGATAATGTTCTTGTCACAAAATTGCAGCATTCGCAAATACGTGTAAGTATTAAGTGGTTGATTGTAGTCAAGTAGCCGTACATCCGTCTATCATTACTTCTTGTTTTGTGGAAAAGACTTATTTACGGCTTACATGATCATCCATTAACGTCGCTATCATCAAATGACATTTATTGATGTTTTCTTTTGTTAAATCTACAATGAAATAATTACAAAATTTATTTTAATTGTTTTCATCCTAATTAACAATACAATGATTATAATCGAAACGATTTTCAGAGAAAATATTTTTAAAACCATTTTATTTTTCTTAGTATTTATATAATTAGTAATTAGGTACTTCAATTTATATAAAGCAACTATGGCTTTGTCCCTGAATTTTGTGTGTACCTATTATTACAACTTGGTATGTCAAAAAGTAAACTTAATCATTTCTATGAATATACATTTTTAATTCGTGGTCAAGGTCATTCATGAACATTCATGCCTTGATTAAAAATAAAAAATATTAATTTAAATGACACGTTTTAGTTTTTATTATTTAATCGTTTTATCATTTTACATTCGCAAACACAGTATCAACATGTCGAGGCTAGGCTATTTTACTACATGCATGTGTCATAACAAACCGTGTGTACGGTATTTATAATTATTATAATAATCTAATTAATATTATGAACAAGATTTTAATTCGAGATAATTTTCAATTAAGTAAATCATATAGGTAAAGACAAAACAATTTAAAAGATTTGTCTTAATAATAATAAATAGTATTATTTTATGCGTATCTATTTAATATATTTATTATTCTTAACGTTTTTTTAACAAATTGTTAAAATTAAACACCAACAGTTAATCTATCGGCAAGAATATTGGCATGTGAGATGTAGACTCAGCGTTTCTTTTGACAGTCTCAAGAATTCTTATAAAGCGAGTTTTTCAAGTCAACAATAAAAGTAGCTCATATGAGGTACTCGTCTTCAGATATAAAACCCTAATAAAAGACGTTAAATTAATTACATAAATATATCTGGTAATGATTATATAGCATATATTTCATATCAGTCTGTAAACAGACTCGCTTTGTCATGGTTAACAGCACAATGATAGAGTAAAAAGGTTTATTTTTTATAAGTGCAAGTGTTTATAGGCAAAGGTAACTTCTACTAGATGCCATAAAAAGATTTAAAGATAAAAAAGATTAATAATAAAGAAAATATTGTATGAGAATATACACCGTATCTATATTCACACAGTGACTGTAATTTTAGGGAGGTTTCGTAACACTTAACTATGAATCCATAAAAGTTATTATATTTAATTAAGGTCAGCTTAATATCTATAGATATTTACTGAAAATATTGACATTAAGGCTTCTACACATGTTATATATATATATTTTCCATTTGATAAATTTGGTGTTAGTTAAGGCCGGAAAATTATTATATACAACATGAAATTACAAATATACGTCTAACGTAAGCATTATATATTGTGCCAATGCCAACCGAATTACCCACTTATGATACAGAAATATCTTAAATATAATTTTAGTATTTCTCAGTTATTTATTTATTATGAAACATCTTTAAATAGTCCACATTATGTATGATAAAAATTATTTACTAGAGATTATATAGTCGGTATAATAAAAGAGACTATAACATTATTGTCTTCTAATCACGAAATTAACTTAAATTAGACTTTCGGCCCTTACCGTAAACTTATTAGGATTATCACTTATTAAATTATAACAAAATAAGTTATATAGTCTGTGATATTTATTATTTTATATTGGTATTTGATATCTATTGTAAAATGACTTCGATGATTGCCCGTGTTAAATAATTCGATTTAAAAGTGAAGGGCTTACATTATAGTACAGTAATGCGGCAAATTAGCGAAACATTATTAAAACATCACATTAAAGACTGTTGATATCCTTGGCCTAGTTGTTTTCAATTGAAATACAAGATATGATAATCAATAATACCTTCGCGACCGATTTTTTAAAACGGTACTGACTACAAAAAAATTGAGTGTCGTTCCAATTACTTATCATAATAATTATGTGTTAAATCGTTTCTTAAAACAAATCAATTTAATTTAATTGCCGAGATGGCCCAGTGGTTAGAACGCGTGCATCTTAACCGATGATATCGGGTTCAAACCCAGGCAGGCACCACTGAATTTTCATGTGCTTAATTTGTGTTTATAATTCATCTCGTGCTCGGCGGTGAAGGAAAACATCGTGAGGAAACCTGCATGTGTGTAATTTCAACGAAATTCTGCCACATGTGTATTTCACCAACCCGCATTGGAGCAGCGTGGTGGAATATGCTCCATACCTTCTCCTCAACGGGAGAGGAGGCCTTAGCCCAGCAGTGGGAAATTTACAGGCTGATTATGTTATGTTATGTTATTAGTCGAGTGTTATAATCGCTGATTCGCACAATCGCTGATTTTATCAGATTTTAGATATGTTTCCAATATTGTATTATAACAAAATTTTCTAAAAATAATAACTATAACCCTAACTATATCATTTCGAACATATTTTTTCTTATGTTTATTATTGAATTTGAATACTTGCGGGTACGAAGGGTATTTTAATAAAA
The DNA here is from genome assembly GCF_037043105.1 of Vanessa tameamea. NCBI lineage: Eukaryota > Metazoa > Arthropoda > Insecta > Lepidoptera > Nymphalidae > Vanessa > Vanessa tameamea. The sequence goes on along the minus strand of NC_087319.1, from coordinate 9,746,478 downwards.
ATATCATTTTACTATAAAATCATTTTATGTTCCACTAAGTTAGAGATTCAGACATATTGTGTCAATGTAAAAACTAGGACAATTATGTTAAAAATAAATAAATTAAACAATTATTTCAAGTGAAAAGAAAAACATAATTGATGAGTCGCGTTAGACAACCTTGTTATTCTGTTACAGTAGGCAAGCATATTTCGACCTCAATGCGTTTGAAGCGATGCGATATTAAAATACAATTCTTGTTTTCTTTTATTCAATCAATAAGTAAGTTATCTTTAAGGACGAAAACATATAAACCAGGAATTAAATGTTTAAAGCGAAAGATTATATTTAATGTTTGCGTTATGTAGTTCAAATTGATTAAGTACTGCATTAATTATCATTATAATAATTTAATATCGAAACAGTCACCCGCTAACAGTTGAATAAATAAATTACCTATAGTTCTGTTGTGTTTTCCGCTGAAAAACGTAATCGAAACGTGTCGTATTTGTATTATATTCGTAAATATACATCGTAATTTCGTCGTAATGTGTCCTCGTTCTCCATTCGTTCCGGTCAACCGTCACTTCCATAATCACACCCATTTTGTCTACATCATCTTTCATTCAATGCATTCATATGTTTTCTGCAACAGTCTTCTATTTCCATGCCATGCATCCCTTCAAAAGACATTCCGTTCATTTTTCGGGTTTTCTACGATTGACGCCATTTTCTAATTTCCTCATAAGTACTCATTTATTATCATGTTGACGCGTCATCCGTCAAACGCGAAAAAATCTTTACTTTAAACGTCCAGTTTTATTTTCGAGTCATTTTTAATTAATTTGCTATAGTAATTGCTGTTGTTGAAGATCTTATTACAAACGCTTCCACGGAATTATAAAATAAATAAAAATTGGCTTCAATAATTTTTATGAAAAATTATTTGTTAAGGATTTTATTTTATATTAAAAATAAATACTCATATTTTACTTAATAATACAGTATGAAATATTGTAACCAAAATTAAATATTTATATCAAACTTATAACTATTTGATAAGTATGTACAAGCTTCAGTGTTTATTATCAAAATGTTTTTTTTTTTATTATTGTTGATAACAGTTAATAATTTATAAAATGTAATAAGCGTTTAAGATAACTCATATAAATATTTTTTATTACGCATAACATTTAATTACTCAAAGCAATGTCCTGAACAACTTAGATAAATGCATAGATTAAATAATAAGATGATATTTAATATTTGGAGTAGACCTTTGTTTCGTAATTTAGAAGCGCAAAAGAATGGATTTTTCAAGATTTTGATTTTAAGACTGGCGCCTGATCCCGCGATTTTTCATAATTTATCAATCGTTCAACAAATCAATATTTATGGTACACTGAGACAAACAAATTAGAATTAATACTATATTTAATATATAATCTAATATAATTTTTTATTTAATTCCAGGAGATTTCGGTCGATATCAAGGCTTTCAATTCTTTCTGCATATCCTGGCAGCGATGACAGCTGGGTTACACATGCTCTCTTTGGTAACAGTTGCCGCAGTACCAGAACATAGGTATTTATTGATATAATTAGCATATTATTAAATTTAAAATTTAATACACATTATAAAATTTTACATACTTCGTGAACTAGATTACATTTATAAAAAAGGGTAGAAGGCGTAGATTAAGATGTTTTTTTATAAAATTCAATATCTAAATGAGTTCGTAGACAACATAAAAGAGAAATATAATCGAAATTTAAAAATAACACAACACAGTTTATTACCATATTATTACCGATTATTGCAACGCCCAAATAAGACCCGTCTAAAAGAGAGATTAATTAAATCCGAAAAGTCGTTTTCACGTGATATTTGCACACGAAAATTGACCGACATGCTAAGAATATGTTATATATTAATAAGAATATATTAGCTAGCATTCCACATTTCATTAAACACGTAATATTTTCCGCATGACACAGCACGCAGTTTACAACAAAGATCATTTTTTAATTATATGTCAAGAAGTTACACATACACGTACATGCATGAGGACATTTTATGACGTAAATACTTATTTTTGAGTTATTTCATTGTACAATGAATTGTAATCATACATACGATGGAGTATATCACAGATTATAAATACAGTCGTAACAGTATAGCATAAAACAGAATAAAAAAAGCTCCGTCTACCGAAAATATCTTTTAAGTAGGTCAAACAATAAACAAATGCAACTCAGGAAGCCAGACTGATCAATGGATTATACAAATACGAACTGTTCAAAAATTTCATAAAAATTGTATTGGTTTTTTGTTCAGAATATATATGAATCGATTTCAAATGCAAGAAAAAAATATAAATGTTTTTCTATATAAATAATAATACTATTTATTTTTGGTTAAATATAGTTAATATATAGCACTTTATAAATTAGGTTAATATGATACGTCTCTCAAAGGAACAACATACTTTCAAATGAATTGCAAAATTCTGGATCTACGCCAAATACCCATACATACATATTTAAAAAGTCGACATTATGCTGATGCAAAAGGAAAATAAAGGCAAAGTTAAAACGAACAACAAGTACCTTTTATTTCAATATTTTTTTTACTAAAAAATATAGTTTATCCCTTTAGAGTTTTTTTATTATTTTTATTTATTATCGTATAAATATGTATTGAACTATTTTTATGCTTTATTCTACGAAACGGTTTTCGGATATATGGGTGTGTTTATGCTTTCATTTTTTCTTCAATATCTATCTTTTTTTGAATGAGGAATGCATGTGCATGTTCAAAACATAAGGACTCAGGTATTTATTGTGTTTGCGTTATTATTATTATTATACGGTAAATAAGTTTAATACCATACTTGAAGTTTATTTTTAAATACATTAATCATTTCACATCAAATATTTCAATAAAAAAAATATTTCAATTTAAGAATTGCATAGTTTTTGATAGTTCTAAATCTGTGTAGTGTGACAAAGTATTATAGAGAAAATTACTTCCTTTCATGTCTTACTTGCTGTTTACTTGGTGGTACTGCCAAGCAGTAATACTTAGTATTGTTGTGTTCCGGTTTGTAGGGTGAGTGTTACTACAGCCACAAGGGACATAACATCTCAGTTCCCAAGGTATGTGGCGCAAGGTGTGTGTTTAATTTGCCTGTCCACCTACCGATGCCATAAAAGTACATCCACAGTAATTTTTTTGTTTAGTTTATTGTTATAGACTTGTTATTTTTACATTTCTTTTAAAGTCTCTAACAGTTTGCTCTCTGTAAATCTGCATTATAAATGTTTTTATTTACAACTTAAGATAGACATGTTTATCTTCAACGCGTGTAGACAACGTATACATTTTCAATTTTTCGTCGATGTAATTAGATGTTCCGAAATCATGTAGTTTAACATTTTTAGTTTTTATTCATTTTTAACTCGGACAATAACAATGTATTTATTTTATTAATTGAATATAAAATTTTAGTATGAAAAAAAGCATTAATTGCAAACTTGCGAAAATAAATTAAAACATATGTAACGTACAATTAACGATAATTTTTCTATTTTATTTAATAGCCTTTGTGTAGAGTAACATATGAAAAATTATTGAATACATCATATTTTGTATAAAATTTAACATTGATGAATTGCTTAACTAATTGTATTATTTTTATGTTGAATTTTATTATTACAATTATTGTACAATATGCTTTTTCGGGTCTCAGGTTTTGGTTCTTTTTAAGCCAGTGACTTTTTGGTGCTGATGGTAAATCAAAAGTGAGTACATTTTTTCTAAACTATAAACATTCTGGCTAAGGCTTTAAATATCTGCTTTTTATTATTATATAAGTTTTACGCATAACTTTTAATCTCATAACTCCTCAGGTTTATTAGGTCTTTCAATAAATATATAAAATTGTATATTTCAAAACTTCTATCATACTTCTGATTCACGCACAACATATACCTATTAACTGTAACAGTTGGTGAAGAGCATGTTTTTCATCGTGATCAGTGGGCTATTCTTTTTCTTTCTTTTCTTATAATATATATTGCATGTTGGTGATAACGAAATTGTGACATTATGCGGTTTCATAATTACTACTACGAATTATTTAATCAAAGTCTTTAAATCATTTGTTATAACCGACTGAAAACAATTTAACTACAAGCTTTTTTGTTACTCATGTCACGTAAACTTGAGCATTTATTAGATAAGAAATTTTAAGCATTCTTAATACAAAATAGGGCTTATTTAGTTGATATACTTTCATTTGCACTGTGCTTAAGTTGCACCAACGAATTTTATTAAATAATGCAATTCGCTCTTATGTTTCAGGTGTGCCATAATGGGAGTAGATAGCACAAATTTTACGGAATCTTGGAATTCTTCATTAGTTCTTAATGCAATACCTTTAAACGAACATGGAAAATTGGATTCTTGTAAGATGTACGGCCCAAATAAATCATTAGAACACTGTGAGTCTTGGGTTTACGATACTCAATATTATAAATCGTCACGTGGTATTGAATGGGATTTCGTTTGTAGTCGACGGTGGATGGGAGCCGCAGCCCAAACTGCCTACATGTTTGGTGTTGTTTTAGGCTCAATAGTTCTCGGAAAGCTTTGCGATTCATTTGGAAGGAAGACTGTTTTTGTTTGGGCTGGCATCCTTCAATTACTTTTTGGAACGGCAGTTGCGTTTGTAAATGATTACTATACATTTATTTCGATAAGATTCTTATACGGAATCTTTGGATCTGGATCATATATAGCAGGATTTGTTTTGACAATGGAACTAGTGGGACCGAGTCGGCGTACATTATGCGGTGTAACTTTTCAAATAATGTTTGCCGTCGGAATTATGCTTCTAGCTGGGTGGGGATACCTTATTGATAATAGGTTTTATTTACAAATTTTATACGCATTACATGCTGTTGTATTACTACCTCATTGGTTTTTAATGGACGAATCTCCGAGATGGCTTTGGGCGCAAGGTCGGGCTCGTGAATCTGTGGCAATAATAGAAAAAGCGTTAAAAATGAATGGATCTACTGAAGAAATTGATACGCCTGCATTGGTATCACAATGTAAAGCAACCTGCACAAAATATTCTGAAGACAGTCCGTCTGGAACATTCAACCTTTTTAAGACTCCAAATATGTTAAAGAAAACTCTCATTATATGTGGATGCTGGTTCGCTAATTCTGTCGTATATTATGGTCTTTCATTGAATACGGGCAAACTAAATGGCAATCCTTATTTTATAACATTTCTCTTGGGTATAGTAGAGATGCCTAGCTATATTATAATCATGTATTATTTAGACCGCATAGGACATAGAGCTCTTATTAGCACAATGATGTTGTTGGGTGGCATATCTTGTCTAATTGTAGCTGCACTTCCTCACGGGTCTACTTCAGCTACAGGCATTGTGATGGTTGGGAAACTATTCATATCTGGATCATATTCTATCATTTATAAATATTCAGCAGAGTTGTTCCCTACTGTGGTTCGCAGCTCTGGCGTCGGTCTAGGTAGTATGTGCGCTAGTGTTTCTGGTGCTTTAACGCCATTGATCAGCTTGCTCGATACTCTTAATCCAAAAATACCTACCATTATCTTTGGATTTTTGGCTTTGTTGTCTGGATTCTCTACATTTTTCCTACCAGAAACAATAGGCCGTACGCTGCCTCAATCGATTGAGGATGGTGAGAAATTTGGATTAGGTGATACATGTTTTACAAACTGTAGTGGAAGGCGGATGAGTAATGCTTCTGAAGATATCCCCGAAACTATGATTCCATTAGATGTAACAGAGAAAAAATCATGATATGTTAAATATAGTAGATACCAATTTTTTGTCAGATATATACAGATATATATGTAAAATCAAAATCAAGATATGCCTAGTGCAATTAGACTTTTATTAATGCTTTTAAATTGTTATTTTACTAGTTCATTAAAAGTCCAGTGTGCTCCAGTGAAAGTTGAATTACCAAGGAATTCAACGAATCAGTAATTACTCTTTTCTATTTATTAAACTAGATTACACGAAATACAATTAAAATTATATAGTCGTATACTACAAGAACAATTGAGTAGACTCATAAGATCTTTGTCTAGATATTTGCTTCTAGAAACAGTACTACGCTCGTAAACAAATTTTAAGACTTTTTCTTGCCTCATTTCATGACAGCCTTAATTGCCAATATATCAAATGTACTGTGGAGTTATAGACATGAAAATATTTTTTTGCATTTAGTATAAGTTTACCAAGGAGTCTTTTACGTGGTATGTGTATCTATAAATAAGACATTATAATATTAACGGTTAAATAAGATGGTTAATTAATTTCAACAAAGGAAATATTATCTCGTTGTGTTTGAAATTATCTAGTCATTTGGTTTCAGACTGGAGGATACGTTTAATTTAGCAATGTAAGAATGCAAAGATTTTAATTGTGTATTAGGTTGTGTATTTTTAATGTGATTTACGCTGTTTGTTCTTAGAACATGTTCTAATCTAGGTGTCAATTGTTTTATTCGCTTGCTTAATTTCTAAAATAAATAAACGTGCGTTACTTTGCTCGGGAGCACATGATTCGCGTATCGCTAACGGCTTGTAAACTAAGAGATCAAATATATTAGTAACTTATTGTAAACCTTGTTTGGGATTAATGCAATGTTGTTAATTGCATTCGTCAAAAGACTTTCTTATGAAAAATGTCGCAGGAAGGAATAAAACAGAAGAACTTTATTATTTTCGAGATTCAATAATTCACTGCTAATTTTCTAGGAGTGTAAGATATAAAAAAAAAACAAAGTTAATTGCTTAACTTTGTACATCTGCAGTAAAGTAAATACAAACAATTTTATTTAAATAATAATTACCTACAGTGTCCGTTCTGAAATACATTTGCGGAGAGCAAAGGAAGCGCGTTTATCTTGACCATTCACCTAATTAATAACACGAGAAAAAACAGCGTTGAAAACCACTTGTAATTGTTAAATGTAGTATTATAATTTATATTTTTTAATTTCTATCGAATATCAAGTTAGTCGTCTGTAAGTACATCACGTTAAATTTATCAATGATCTTATTATTTTATTATTTGATCTTATTATCATTTTTATATACTTATTCCCTAATATCATATTTGTCGTATAATAATACCTTAGTCAAAAATCATCACAAATGGAAACGACATTAATTTAAATATTTGTAAACAAAATATCCTTATTAATATCATAATATAAAATATGTCACTATGTAGTCTATTTCAATGGAAGAAGAAGTAGATAAACAATCCTGAAATTTACTAATTCCATGGGATTTGCTAATTATACTTAGATCTGTTATATTCTGCTCTACAAACATTACTTGATGTCTTTCTAGATCTTATTTTATAAAATAACACTCAATTTACGTATATCCATTTTCTTTTTACATGCAGTTTAAGTTCCGCTAACAATTTCGCAAATATTCAAAACGCCATTTTTTATTCTAATCCATTTATGACGAATGTAATAGATTATTTAATATTTTGGCCGATGATATCAAGTCGATTTAATATATAATATCAGTTGCTTATTAATTTTATTTATCAGTACTTCTCCTACGTTTGGAATAGACTATAATGTATCATGGAACGTATCTCGTGTTGATAGGTGCTAATTATATGTAAAGGAAAAATTACTCATTACACATATAATCCTGAGTTTGGGTATACATTATGTAGTTGACCCTCTATGAACTCTTGGTAATTATAAGGCAGACTTATCAATTAAATTGAATTTGTAATAAATAACTATTAATTTTTTTTTTATTAATACCTAGTCGTTAGTTTGTGGATGTTAAACTGAAACAATAATATAATTGCTAACAGCAATTATTATAGTCAACCAACTATGCTGTAAAATAATATGTATGTATACCAAAATGCTGATAAACTGCCATGATATTAGTTATTTTAAAACGTCTGTTATTTTTCCTAAGATATAAAGTTCTCTACGTCGTAGTTACTAGTCTATATACAATATACATATTAATCTTATCCGTGTGTACTTTTATAAACACATATTTAATAATATGTTGCCAATGTTACAAAAAAACAGTATATCATATTTGTTTGTATTTGTTAAACATACATACGTAATATATTGCCAATGCAAAACTATATAATTAATATCACCTTCGTTGCTTCTATTAAATACTTGGACATCCTCGGACATATTACCCCAGTTTTTAGTTAAGTATGCTTTGAAATAAAACTCACGTTAACTGTAATAAAAAAATTACGTTTATTATATAAAATATAAATTATAAAGTAAAAATTTAAACTTATATTAATAATAGAAAGTTTTGTTTGTAGTTTTCATAAACGACAATGCTTATTATGTTTTGTATTTTTTTTATAATAAAGAATATTAGCCATTTTTTTTTGTTTTTGAATAATCCTAAATGCACGTATGTAACGAGATTTTGAATGTTAATTTATTAAAGTATAATAAGACAAAGTAACGAAGGTACTATCAAAGTAATAACAATACTACATTCAAAATACAGAGTTGTACAGGTAAGACATTTTGTAGTGAAACTATAAACGAATTACCCATTATTATTTAAAAAAAAAACATCATACAATTTTTTTGGAAAAAACTTATTACATTACTAACAAAATGTTTTCAAATTTAAAGATTAATAATGTATAAAAAACAAGTAAACTAAAAATAAAAATTCAAAGTAACTTATTCAATTTCCAGGTGCTGGATAGAGGGAGTTGACACCAACGAAATGACCGCTGCTTGGAATTCTTCAGAAATATTAGCTGCTATACCTAAAACACTTACAGGTGGCCTGGACAATTGTTTGATGTTTACTGAATTTAACGAAACTGCCTCGTGTGAGAAATGGGTATTTGATACAAGATATAGAACATCATCTCGTGCGATTGAATGGAACCTTGTTTGCAACCGTAGATGGCGTGGTGCTGTAGCCCAAACAGTCTATATGTTAGGAGTATTTACTGGAGCTGTATTTCTTGGCGGATTAGCTGACAAAATTGGCAGGAAAACTGTATTTTGTTGGTCAGGTGCTCTTCAATTAATTCTAGGAGTAATTGTAGCCTTTGTCCCTGAATATTGGTCATTTTTAGTTGTTACCTTTTTTTACGCAATTTTTGGATCTGCTGGTGCATATATACCAGCGTTTGTGCTAACTATGGAACTTGTCGGATCTAGTAAAAGAACTGCTTGCGGTGTTTCTTTTCAAGGTGCCTTTGCCTTTGGTATAATGTTAGTAGCTGGTTGGGGGGCACTTATAGATAACAGACAAATTCTCCAAGTTGTTTATGGTTTGCATGGTCTTCTTCTTATACCGCACTTTTGGATAATGGACGAATCACCACGATGGTTGTGGGCTCAAGGCAGACCCAAAGAAGCTGTGGATATTGTTCAAAAAGCTTTAAAGTTTAACAAATCTGATGAAGTATTAGACAGAGCGGTCCTCGTGTCCAAAGGGAAAATTGAGTCTTCTAAAGATAGTGAAGAACCGTCAGCTAGTACTTTAGATCTTTTTAGGACCCCTAATCTACGAATGAAAACGCTAAATATTTGTCTTTGTTATTTCGCTAATTCTTTAGTTTATTATGGACTTACATTAAGTACTGGCAAACTTGAAGGTAATCCGTATCTTATTACTGCTGTGTTTGGTCTAGTAGAATTTCCAAGTTATGCTGCAGTCATATATTTCCTTGACATTTGGGGCCGTAGACTGCTTATGACCTCAATGATGATAATCGGTGGTGGTGCATGTATTACTGCCGCTTTTATTCCCACTGGCACAATTTTATCAACTGTAATTGTTATTGCGGGCAAATTGTTTATTGCTGGATCATTTGCTATAGTTTACAACTACTCCGCGGAATTGTTTCCTACAGTAGTACGTAACTCTGCAATTGGCTTAGGTTGTATGTGTGCAAGGTTGTCTGGAGCAATGACACCATTAATAACTTTACTCGATTCGTTTGACCCTAAAATACCCGCTGTTATATTCGGATTAGTGGCACTTGTTTCCGGACTTTTATGTTGTTTCTTACCCGAGACTATGAATCAACCAATGCCGCAGTCTATAGCGGATGGTGAAAACTTTGGAAAGGGTGACAACTGTTTTACGAGTTGTTTAGGGAGAAGAGAAAATATTGATCCTTACAGTGTCGATGATAAAGCGGCCGAGTCCATGGTTCCTTTGGAAGAAATTAATAAAAAAGTATAAATATATTATACTATTTTACTTTATTTTTGAAAGAAAGAAAAGATTTGTAGATATATAAAAAAAATAATAATATATCCGTCCAATTACCAATGCTTCACACTGCCAAATGCGCAGAAGCACTTTAGTAAAGAGTGTTAACGATGGAGTTAAAGAATAATAAAAATAGTGATGCACAATTGTTGTTGATATATATAGTAAGATATTAAGTATATACCTACATTGTTTTTATAAAAAAATCATCATTAACATGATTAAAGTTTAGAATAAGCAATTGTAAATATTTAAGAGAAATATAAATTATATGTATGTTAATTTTCTTCTAAACTGAGCTTATAAAAAAGTATTTAACTTATTCATATTGTATAGTAGAATAAAATTGGGACCATGTAATCAAAAACAATTAGTCTTAAAATAGTGTAATAGTATTGGTGTCGTTCATGTTGTGTACAATCTCGAAGCTTAAATAATATGAAAGAACTTAAATAATTGGTATCTAATTTATATAAAAAAAAAATGTTTTTTTTTTTTAAATTAGTTAAGTTTTAAGATTGTGTGAAACAAAATCAGCACTAATAGTTTGTAGTTACGAAATACCGAATCAAATACAAAAAGTCCAAGTATATATTTATAATAATGTATAAATACCATAAATATAATTTGTGATATTTTCCTTTGTATGTCTGCAGTAAGAAAATTAGCATATATATTCTAAAACGTACGACGTAATGGAATAGGTACATATTTAAATAGTAATACCTTAGTTACTAAGAATACGCGATTGCCTATATGTTGTTACCAAAGTTAGTCAACATTTTTAAAAATATTTAACATAGAAATGACGATTTATTTTTTGATTACAGGCTAAAACATATTAATTAGGCTTTACGAAATTACGAGTTCCTATTTCGTGCAAAACTAATTGTAAACAAAATTATACAAGTATTATAATTAATTAAATATAAAAGGCGGTTATGTAAATGTTCCTTTAATATAATTTCTTAAAATATAAACACCGATGTTAAAACATTGTCTTAACTACAAATCGTGTGCCAAATTATTAGAAATAGATAATATACATTTGTTATACGGTAGATACCTCTTTTGTGATTTTAAAGATTATGTTTTATGCTTGAATGTAAATAATAGAATATTTTGAAAAATGCGTGCGACATTGTCAGTTTATGTGTTTGAAACTAATCCCTGTGCAGAATTTCAATACAGTTGATAAGGGTGTTGAGGTAGGAAAACAGGAAGAACAACCAAAAATAAGTACCAAATTAGTCCATATATACATCATTAGTAAACATTTTAACTGTTATACATGTATATAAGAATATATTGTTGACTATGTTGTTTAAATTCTAATCACCAATAAAAATTTATCATTGACATTTATCATTAAATTTATTTCCAATCCCTAAATATAATGAACAGAAATAAAACAATTCTTTTTTAAATTAAGAACGATATTTAGATATTTAGCACTAGCTAATAAGTTTTGAAGGCTTTAGTTCCAAAAAGCTTAATAACAAACATATGTAATTAATTATGATTTTATGACAATTTTCATACTTTTTTAGTTTTTGGGAGTATTCTAAAAATTGTACACCTAACAAAAATAAATTTATTTTAATTATGTAATTTTCTTTTTGGGTAAGTGCAGATCTAGAAGTGCTAGGTTCGAATCCCGTGTGAGGTCTACATAAGTACCTGTTTTTAAGGGGACTACATGAGCTAAATGCAAGTTTTATAATGCAAAAAAGTATATGATCCAATGCAGTAAACCAAATGAAAAAAATATATGATAATTTTCAGGATACATGCTAGTTATTTGTTATTTTGAAAACATGATGTAATTAATTTGGTACGATAGAAAAATATCACAAAGTTACCTCTAAAAAAATCTTTTAATAAATAATAACTATACTTATATACATTCAATAATTCTGGTTTTTTGTCAGATTATTCTACAAGCAATATACTACTTTACCTCTGTGTCACTTTTTTAGTAAAATTAATAGTTTTTTTTAAAATCAGATATTTTTATTAACGAACAAAATGCGTATGCATGTTTGCGTAAACGCCGTGTACAAACATTGCCGGCCGAGGCCTGATGCTGTATAGATGTGTCGATCTTTTCGCCGCATCATTACGTTACAAGATATTTTTTTGTAATTTCATTGTTTCATGTTTTTTTATAATAAATATTATTCTTTCTTGTAAATAAATATATTCAGTTAAAATAGTGTAGTAGTAATAAGCATTTGTTTTTTATTATATTATTTGTTATTTTATTTTAATTGTGTAAATATGGGAAATAAAGTGAAACGCGTGAGGAAAACTAAAAAACGTTTATATAAATTAAGCGCCGAACATACATATGAACGATATTAAAAGGTAAGAGTATTTTATTAGTAAAAATATTTTTTTTTTTTATAAATTATGAATATTGAAAACATCTATTAGAAAAAATGTGCAATCAGTTCGTATAGAATAAGATTTTTCGAGCTATTCTTTAAATATTACGATAGTATAAAAGTACTATGGGGCATATTTAGATACATATTTTTTAAATACATACTTTTATAATTAATAAAAATATAATTACTGACATATATTTATTTTTTACAGAATAAAGAAAGTCGAAAACAATAACACGGAAGCTATTTATATTGCGTAAGAGTTTCATTTTATCGATTTTGTTTATAATAGGAATTAAAGTTATGTATGAACTAATTTTAATAATAAAGAAAAAAGTAAAGTAGTAACAAAAAAAAAATCTAATTTTTGTGAACCAGAGAACTAGAATATTTAGAAGTGGCATTTATACGTAATTCAAAAATTTTAATTTTTTTGTAACGTCCGCCATATTGGATTGAATATGGCAGCAATTCATGAATCTTGGATTGTCATCGAGACTAAATATGTGTGCCAACTTTCAGCTCCACAGCTTCAGTGGAAGTGGGTGTAATATTGATTGCAAGATTCCAGGACATATGTACATACATTCATACATACAAGTGAAATTAAATAAAAGATTTAATAAAAAAATTAACACTAAATGTTTTTTTTTTGTAGTACCAAATATAAATATTTTAAGTTTAATTAAATCAGTTTTATTTATTAATCATTTTCGAATAACAGTCAAAAGCAATACAAATAATTCTAATATCCTATATATTTTTATGAGATTTATGATTAAACCTAGTATGATTAACCCAGTTAACCAATGATTCAACCAAATCGACTTGACGACATTTTTTTCTAGTAAATATTTAGATGTTTTTTTTTTTTAAATTGAATATATATTTTCTTTGTGAACCGATATTAATAAAACGAACAAAGACTACGCTATATGTTACCCCACGGTTACTACACTACAAATTTCGAACACTTACCATTTTATTACATAAATAGATTATCAAACTTTTATAAAATGTTAAAAATTGGTATGTTTTAATATTTAGTAAAAGAACTAATTGTGGTATAATAATATAAATAAAGAAAAAAAAGGTTAAAACTGTCTATTTTATTGTATACAAAATATAAATAAAAATATTGTAAGTTTAATTGAATCAGTTTTATTTTATAATCATTTGTTAACTAACATCGAAAGAAATAAAAATAATTCTGTTGTCCTATCTATTTTTTATGAGATTTATGATTGATCTTACTTCGTTCGGTTTGGCGCCATCTATTAGAATATTTGGGCGTAATCTCGTTACCTTGCTTAACCATTAGTTCACGGGCTTGCCGTTTTTGTCGATTTTGTAAGTGTAAGCGTGCGATTCTCAAGGGCACTTAGCTCTTGTAGTCCTCTTAAATAGGGAAAAAACAATGTTTTATTTTAGATAAGTAGACCTCCCTGTAAAATTTTACTACGCTTGTTTTATAAGATCTTAAAATCAAAATTTGTTATGATACATATGAACCAGTCAAGGAAAGCGCGTGCAGTCAAATGCATCGCTTGTGGTAATTATTTGTTAGTATTAACTACTTAATACTTTTGGACTAGCATAAATAAATTTGACGTGCTTCAACATTCAAGGTTCTTACGTATCATATACTGTTATGAATGATCAACATTTTTATAAAAAAAATAGTTAAAACAAAATGTACAACAAATACAACAATAAAACAAACAGTAATTAAAAACTCAATATTTATTAATATTTACATCAAACAATAAACATAGACATCACAGTGAGATTAAAACGACAATTGAGATACACTAGTGTAGTACGTTCAATATTAAGAATACAAAAAATCTATTAATTTATTGAAATATCAACAATTTTACGAACAAGGGTACAAATAGTTAATAGTAGAAAGTTTAAAATTCTACGCTTACATTGTAATGCGCATTAAATCATTAAAATCATTTCTAAATAGCAAAATTAAAGGATACATTAGCAATAAAATGTTAATATTCTTAATTTCCTTTCAAATAGCAGGCAAAGGTCAGGATTCAACCGACTTTTACGTCACTAACTAGTGTGTGGCGCTAACCAGATTCTTTTTTAAAGCGGATAATAGTTTTTCATTTTAAATAAAATTGTAATAGGTTTTTGGTTAATTGCTAATTTCTAGAACTAGGAATTAGTACAAAGCACTTTCTTAAAAATACTTATTTAAGTTGCATCAATTAATTAATTGTGATCGTTTTAAATTGTAAACAAAAGAAAAAAGAATTCTGCATATAATTTGAGTAAAAATTTTAAATAATTTAATTTTAACTTAAATAATTTGTTTACAATTGAATGTTGTCAAGAACAGACAATGAAACTGAAAACGACAATTAAATAGATATAATTAATTCTAGTGAAATTGATTTAGTAAATACTTAAAAGATTTATTTGGGATCTTTACAAATCTTAATAACGTTAGCTGACAATATTTTAGTTTTTCTTTATAATTTGAAATAACTCTTAACTTATCCCTGTTAATATTTCACTAGAATAATTTTAATACAATATCTTTGGTTAAGTTTAGAAATAAAATGTTATTACTATTAAAATAGTAATATTTGTTTGGTGTGATCGGCGTCAAATCTAAAAAACAACATAAATGCCGTCTACATTACATGCACATCCAAAAATATGAATCTATCAACTTTTATAAATTTTGCCAGTTCGTTGTGATATAATCGCAACCGTATATCTAATATCTAGTACTAATAAATTTTTATTTCCGAACACAAGCCCCGGTTAATACAGGTTGAACAAGAAAGAGTGTGTAACCTTTTTTTACCTCTTTGATGTAACTGATACTAAATATTAATTTTAAAAATCGGAGACAGCGACTTTTTTAAAAAGCTATTTTCAAATCTTGTCCAACTAACCAACTATTGAGCTGAAATTTTTCATATTTTTTTGGCGCTGAAGACAATACAATGCAATCTAGCAAATAATATTTTATACGTTTTTGTATAGAGAAAAAAAGCGGATTTTCAAAAATTCCTTTTTAGTGATTTCTAATTAGTGTCAGTTTGCAATTTGTTGATAGCCCTTAGTTATAAATAGAATATCAAATGCATTTTTTTTGCCAAATTTAGATGTAAGACAAAGAGTAACTATGCTTGCAATATATCACGCCAGTGCAACTTATGACTAACATTTCAATAATAATACGACTTATTAGTAACATTTTTAAAGATTCAATTTTCTTTAATTATCATATAATAGGCATCTATTATTATCAATTTGGATGGTACACACGAAAATTAAGAAAACCTTAAGTATATAATTTTATACTTAATCCTAAATTGCAATTTGCTATTTTCACGTTTGCTTTTTTGTAACATAATATTTTTAAAAAATAGACATCTATTAAATTACTACCAAAAACCAAACCAATTGAATCGAATATTAGACTTTTACTACGACGATGATTGCCTTTGAGAAAAAAAAATTAAGTACACAAAAATAAGTCGCGTCTGAAGCTCGGCTTAAGTTCTAGTTTATGTCACTCGTGGGGTTCCTCTATAAAGGAAATGGCAAGCAATTTACCACTTATAACTTCGCAATTTCTTTTGCGTGCTAATTAAATATCCTAGCATAAAAATTGGTCTAAAAATGTACCAAACAAAAAAGATTCTAGGTGACTCTTCTTTCAATTTTTAAAGATGCATATTTGACCGTGAGATTTGGCTATAAGAGAGAGTAAATCAGAGCACATAACCATACATTATACATCAACATTTATCGTTGTTTTAAAAAACAACAACATTTTAGCTGCGCATGTATCGAAGGGAAATGTTGTTAATGACAAAAGTTTATAATAACTTGAATTGACAGTTATGTAACTTAATTTGTAATAGGTAATACAAAATAGTGTAACTTTCTGAAGAATTGCGAAAGTTGTAAACACAGTGATTGCCAACTATTACATTGTAAATGCTCTATTACCAAGATCCTATAAAGAACTTTTCCATCTATAATATATGGACTTTTTCAATATTTTGTTTCATTTCATTATTTTGTCTAACAAATTGCTTTATCATTTTTGCTACTTTGATTTTAGCCTCTAAAATATGAATGTTATTCAAACAAAAGAGGAATCTAAATATTTTGGACAATTACTTTTTTTATTCCAAATTCTTTGCATATATATATAAGTCATATTGTATTGTTTTAATTACCAAAATTTACGATTAACGTTTGTGATACATTTCAAATTAATAAATTTCAAATGAAATCAAGTTTAGTTTAAATTCAATTTTTATATGTAAATCTTTAACTATACCTTCCTATACTGATTGTAATTGGCCTAGAACACACTTTATATAAGGTGAAAATATTGTGTTCATAGTATTTCAATCAATGTAAAAAATGTTCTAGGGGTGTTTAATTCTCTTACTAGTTTTCATTAGTAGTTATTCATAAAGAATGAAACGGTAAGTTATAATCTACCCACAGTTATGCACTTTAATTAAAGATTAGTTTACAATTCATATTTATTGTAAACATAAATGTTTTCTTTAACTTTTCCTCTTAAAATGTTCAATAAAGAGTCTGAAAGTTAAAAGGTTAGACATCTCGTAACAATCAGCATTAAACATGAGGCACCTCTTCCTAGGCATGAAACTATGATAAGCTGCAAGTATATTTTACTATTATGTTTATTTTAGGCTTTGTATAAGTTATAAGTCATAACTATATTATTTATTTTATGCTTGGTATAATAAGTCATTGGCATTTGACAATATTAGATGCTTGAAAATAAAGTGTCAAAAAAAGTGACAAGAAAATTATTTTTCAGATGCAAGATCTGATGTTTGAGCATATTTACATGTAGAAATAAAAGAATACACTAATCTGTTTGGATTCTCGTGTTTGATATGTGAGTGTAAACTATATTATAATTTTGTTCACTAAATTTATTTTATTTTCATTAACATTAAGGAAGCATTACAACATTCATTGACACTACAGCATTCAATAGAATTTAAAAATACTTTTCAACTTTTTTAAGTATTATCATAAACATCTTTATACTTATTTTGTTATAACATATTATAAATAAAATACAAAGTATGTATGTACCCTGTATGTATTAGACATCTTTAAAGAAAATTTGTCATGTCAAATCACATGATTAAGTACATTCATTGTGTAGTGACAATAAATATTGTTTTTTAATACATATGATTCACCATCATACAATAAATAATAAACTATGAATTTTCTATATTCTATTATACAAACACAAGCAATATAAATATTAAAAAATAGCACCAATTTAATTTTTTACATTTATCTTGCCAAATGAAACAAACTTATAAGCTGTTAATTTATAAGCATAACCTTAGTGTTAGAAATTGTTTGTTCAATAAACACCTAGGTTTTGATAAAACTACAAATGAGTTTAGCAATTGTCTTTGGCATCACGAGTCAAAAAAGTTGACATGTGATAGAAAAAAAAGATTAACCATCTACTTTAAAAATAAATTCTCCTCCTAAAGAAAATCCTATCCTTCATTAACACTGTGAATTAATATTCTGGGCAACGAGTATGTGGTATTGGGACTCCAACATGACTTGGAGCATTGGTATCAGTAGGTAAAGCCGTATGTACCACGATAGCAGGTTGAGTTGGAGTTGGTGCATGTAACTCATGGCTCTCTCCTGGTGCTAGGCTGGCTATAGCAGCCAATAAGTCCGGATTCACTATTGGCTCACCTTCCTCACGTGGCTCCCATCCAATAGGTGGACTTGCTGGAGGCGAAATCAAAAATTGTTTTACGGGAGCGGGTGGTCGCAGGTTTTTTAAAGAAATTGGTGTTACTGGTTGTGCAAAATAACAGTTAATGCATGAATTATAAAATTTATACTGATGAAGACGAACACGAGCGGTAGCCGCTGCGAGCGGACTGTCATAATTAACACGTAAGCGCTTAAAACTCTTTAACCACTGAAACGTTATATTGTCCGCAAATGTACGAAAAAGAGCTTCTAATTCATTCTTTAAATTATCGTCGGTGAAAACGTTACTATGAATGTTTGTTACGATCACAGACTTAGGTAAGTCATCCAAATCGTTTATTTCATTTAGAGAATCATTTCCATGGTCTATATCTGCAATGTTAGGATGAATATTAGGCATTCCATCTTCTGGGTTTATATAGACATCGTCCTCTTGAAATGTCTCTTCATCTTCTTTATTTGCCATTATTTGTTACCAAATTTAGATCCGTAGTTGCATACAATTTTCGATACTGAACTATAAATTATTGATCACAACACCAAAGTCTGAAACCCACTATTTTCATAAAACAATACCTAATCGATTAAATATAAGATGTCACAAATGTGACAGGCTTGACATTTGTCACTTTTGAAAGGTTCATTTTAAATCATTTTAATGTTTTTAAAACAAAACTACTTATCACTACTTTATACACTGTTTTCGATTTTTAACATCTTTATTAAGTAGATATTAGTAATTGCTGAATATGTTTTTATTAATTAATTATTACTGAATATTACTGAATTTCTAAATGTTAAACAACTTATTACAAATTCTGTTCAATAATTAATTATAGTCTCTCTAGGGTCACTTTGAACATTCTAATTTAAGAATAACTATTTATAAAATTAACTTTATTCCATAATTAATCTAAATTCAATTAAATCAAAGATAATTTTTTTCTTGCTTACCCCATTATTATTAGAACTGTTCGACGATTAAATATATTTAATTCTTTTCATTGAGAAAATAGTTCGCATATAATACTACACCTTTTATAAATTTAGCAGAGTTCTGTTCTGAACACAAAACTAAATTCTGGTGACATGATCAGTAACTTTGCAACTCACTTCTTTGTCATCAGTAGTGGCTAGACCAAAATTTTATGCGGGCAAAAAAAAATGCGAAAAAATCCCTTATGGTGCTTAACAACCAAACATATTCATTCCACTGTCAAATTAAATAATTTTCAATTGTTATTAATAATAAATTTAAACAATACTGTAATAGAGCAGAACAAGGTTTTGAAAATTTCAGACATTGTCAGCTTTATTTTTATTGACGAAAGAAAATTATACTATTGTTTTATATACCAATACTTTTATTCTAAACTTTGGAGGCATGATGCCTCTATAACTGTGCGGCCGCAGGCTGATGTTCAAATTGTCCATGTCTTATGCCAACTCTGTCAGCCATTACAGAATTCGTAAAACAAATTATCCATTCATATATACAAAAAAACTTTGCCTCATGCCCGACCTTCCAAAGATCATTACACGTTAACATAAGCAATTATTATTAATTTATTTACAGTCATGGAAGTTTCTTAATTAGGTATATTATTTCATACAAGTTGTGTGTTAATTAGGTAGCTGGTTTAATATTTAAAGTTTTTTTTTTTCTGTTTAATGACAGAGTATATTTAGTTTAAAAATAGGTAAGAAATGATATCACGATCGTATTTGATATGAAACTATTAATAATTATTGACATAATATATTTTAACGGCTTTTTCAAATTAAAAAAATATATTTCGTCTATATATTTCAAGAATAAGACATTATTTTATAATTTTGATTAGTCTGTGGAAGTTGGAAGAACTAATAAGCTGTCATTTCTGTGATGCCTGATCTGTCATTGTTTGATTATAGTTTGGAATAATAAGTAAATAACGCTAATGTCGATCTAAATACTTTTCAGAGATTGTGGATAAATTAATTTCGAACAACAAATCAATTTTCTTTTACCTTGCATACGGATTATGAAAATGGCAGGGTTAGAGTCACTAGTCGTTGAAGAGGTTAAACCCGCCGAAAAGCCAGTTGATCGAGAAAAGGTTTAACTTATTTGTAATTTAGTTTAATTATACATTTTAATTTGAAAAAAAGTGTATTATTATCTTTGTTTATTTTTAGACATGCCCGTTGTTACTGCGAGTATTTTGTTCTACTGGAAGACATAATTCTTCGGGTGATTATGCGAGGGGAAATGTTCCTCAAAATGAGCTACAAATATACACATGGATGGATGCATCGTTGCGTGAACTAACAGGCCTTGTTAAAGAAGTTAATCCCGAAACTCGGCGTAAAGGCACATATTTTGACTTTGCGATAGTATATCCAGATATGAGATCACCAACTTATCGTATGCGTGAAATTGGTGTTACGTGTTCGGGCCAACGAGGTGGCGATGACAACAAAACACTGGCACAGGTCAAATTTCAAATTGGTAATTATCTCGATATATCAATTACGCCACCTAACAGAATGCCACCTCCAATGCGAAGACCTCAGCCTTACATGAATAATCGCCCTTATTGATTATTTAAGTAAGATATTTGTACCTTATATTGTTAGTAAATTTTTCAAAAGTAAGACAAATAAATAAAAATTATAAAACACTGTTTTTTTATTGAATATCTGTTTTAGTAAATATTTTATTTTATTTTCTCAATATTTTAAAACAAATCTCAATGAAAGAAAATGTGATCTAAAGCTAGTTGTTGGATTTTGGAAGTAAAATAACTTGAAATTATGCATGGGAGATGCTTTTGAGTATGGTTTCTATGTCTATAGAAACATTGTTGTTATTTAAATAAAGATATGAATATTTTTCAAAACCTTATATGTGAAAGTCACATTAAAAAGAATACATATTTAAAAACTTATATAGACAACAATATTAAGTAATAAAAAAATAATATTATTTTATATTTTTATTTGTCAAATCAGGCTCAATGAAAACCATTTTAACAAAATATTATGGTTCTACATAACACTAAGTGACAAGACAAATTATGTCTTAAAAATTAGAGCTCCTAAAATAAATATATTTTATGTATTTATAAGTCTAGTGATTACTCGCTGATCTGAATGGCCTCTTTGATTTTTTACCCATTGCTGCAAGATCAATAGTTATACCATTTGGTAAAACTGCTTTATTTTCTTGATAGTCAATGAAGCCTTTTTGTTCCTTATCTTCTCTGGCCTTATCACAAGGAATACCTGTTTCATAGTTATACTCTCGTTTCAAACCATCAGGATCGACATATCCGTATTTACCACGAGTGATACAGTCTATGCCAATAACTTCCTCTTTGAATGAACCATCGTCGTTTTCAAATCCCCATGTAATGCTACCATCTTCATTTTCTTCCCGATATTTGCGTATAATTTGAGCTACCGGTTTTTTTTCTCTAGAGTTGGAAGAAGTGTATCTTTGGGCAGGCACGCTCTTTGCAGGTGCACGAATGGGCTCTTGTGGTCGGGAATATTGTCTCACGGGTTGAATGTAATCATCTTCTTCGTCAACGAAAGGTTTAGGTTCAGGCCTAAACGCAGGTCGCTGTGGTCTGCTCGATAAAGGCTGAAGTCTGGCTGGTTGGGGCCTCGCAGTGGGTTCATTCCTAACTGCGCTGAATGATTGGGGTAATAAGGGGCGGTATTGTGTTGGTCTCACTGGCTCAGGTTTCGGTGCTGTTGGTGTGGTTTGTTGGAACGGAGATGAATTATAAATAGCTGGTGGTTTTGGTTGAGATGTAGTTGTTATGTCGTAAAAGTCGTTTTGCGGTTCTGCTGTGGAGAACGCGTTCGATACATAAGCAGTTGGTGTGTTGATTTCTATTTCATCTTCAGGTTCTTCTGTTACTGGTTTGGATTGCTCCTCAAGAGACTGTAAACTTGGGCGGGGAGCTGCATCTACTGATTTGAACGATGGCCTGGCAAGTCCAGGCCTCCTTATTCTTGCTACTCCACTTGGAACTGGAGCGGCTTGTAGTCTTCCTTGTCTAAATCCACCTTGTCTACCTCCTATAATTGCACCAGGAATTTGAATCCGGGGTGGTGTAGGCGAATCATATTGAGCATAAGCTGTGACTGCACACAGCATACATATCTGAAACAATAACATTATCATTAAATTTTTTGTCACCGATAAAACAATTGTTACAAAAAAATAATTCTATCGTCTTGGCAATGGAATAAAAACAAAAATAAATATAAAAGTTGTAAAGTGGAATTCATAAATTCGTACTACGCAATTAATCAACATAGCAGCATACTTTCGACTGTAATAGGCCTTGCCTATATCACGAACATTGCTATACTTATTGATATCGAGTCGTTTGACGTGTTTTGTATGACTTCGTGTTCTACTTTATGTTTTTATTAAAGTTCGATAGCAAAAATACCTTTCGTTTTAATATTACATATATATGGTAATTTGTTGCAACATTTTGTAATAGTGTGTTGTTGTGAGTTTAACATCACAATAAATTAAAATATTACGTTGTTTATTTATAATACAAGCATGTAGCAATACAGCTGGTGTATTTGCGATATAAGTGTTTTTAATTTCTTTTAAATGTAACCAAAACTATATGGCAATATTTTTATAATAATCGGAAAGCCATCGGTGGTCAGTTGTCACCAACACGCATTGGCATTTCGGCACACGTGCTTCCACTATCAATGAGACGGTATCCTTGAAAATTAAATGGTCCTATCTCTTGTTCCTTTATACAGGCTCACTTACCCCTTAAACCGATATAGATATACAAAAAAAAATTAACGGTAGGGTTTCTACAAATTCAACAAAACCAGGAAAAGCCTTAACTGTAATTTTTCATTATTACAGTCCAAAAGATATATTTAAGCAAAATTTATCTGGCAATAGTAAAAAAAAAATGTGGTAACGTCACAAAGCTTTTAAGCTTATGAAAAGGAGGAAGGCAATATTTAAAAAATTTGTACGAGAATAATATAAAAGGTTTCCGCAAACACAAGTTAATAAACTTAATAAATTTTACCAGGTAGTATCAGCGATATTGAAAATATATTTTAAAAGAAAATATTCGTAATAAACAGGAACTATGTTTTGCGTTATTATGTACATTGTATATATTATGCAAATGTACATATATAGTTCAAGAATTGTTTGATGGCTGCAGGCTACAAGCGGAGACATTTATTACAATATTACGAAGGCAACTTATTTCAAGGACTAGCAAGCTATGACGATAATATTGTAGTGCAAAAGTGTGTCCGCAAACACGCGCAGGTTTCATTCTAACGAACCAATGGAACGTAAACTGACATACTAATATGAAGAGAAGTAAGGTAAGGTAGTGTAAGACTCCCATATTAATAACCCCGAGGATTAATTTACTAGAAATTCAATAACTTAACCGATTTGAACCTAGAATCTTGGAATCTACAGCCTTATATCAGTCAGTCACTAGACCAACGATCTATACGAATACGAACCTAAAAATAATTATAATAATAAAAAAAGTGAAGTAACGTTTTATAAAATTTGTAATATGCTCGAAAAAACTGTTCGAGCCCATCACATAAAAAAAAATTGATTCTCACTGCAACGTAATAGATATTAAATTTTATAAAACTGATTAAAATAATTGGATAACGTATACACGTGATTTTAACTATCAAGTAACTAGATATTACTAATAACGTCATACACGAATACGACGTCACATAAACGGTTAATAAAAATTCGGGTATTTGCATCCGTGATTCTGTAACTATGTATGTATAATTAAAATTTCATTTAAGTGTTTGCGCAATGAGGGATTAACAGTAATTAGTCAATACGTAAGGTTTAGCATATAGAAACCCGGAACTAATTTTATTGCAATTATCATTTAATTATGATACGTTTTATTTCCTTCCAAATAAAATTATGATATTTACTTTGTTATAGATATACGAGATAATGATAATGCCATCCTGAGTTTCACTTAAATTATTTTAGTGATTTTTGTATGTATAGTTCAAGAGATCGTGCGTTAGTTCAAAATTATTTGTTGTATTTTACGATATTATTTTTTGTATAAACAAAGACGACGACTTTATAGCAAACAGTTTAATATATTATACAGGTAATTTATTTGTATAAATAACGACTATCTAGGTCTAGAATAATAGTGCTTCTTTATATTCACGTAATAAAATACCGATAAATTAACCGCAACATATCTATTTAGTTCATAACAATGAAACTTTTGCAAGAACAAACAAATATAATTATATGTGTAACTATTAAACGGTTAGGACATTATAATAGAGAATAATAGCTTAATTTACTGACTGTGAAATGTATACAAGGCATACCTCTTTCTATGCTATATTTCATCAAATTAAATAGAGTATTATTATAATCGTGAAGTGTATTTTAGTAGTATCGTAATGACAAGTAAATATAAAATAAACATAGCGTTTACTGACGGCTTATTTAGTAGAATTACTTTTTTTTATACATTTTGACACACATAACATTCAGAAGTTATGAAGTTGAAATTCCTTAGTGGCAGTTTAGAGGTGAGGCCTGGAGCCTCGATCTGAAAGTAGTAAGGACGCCCGGGCCACTCATTCTTCCGCCAGTCAAGGTGACAACGTTCTCGTGACTTAAGAAAATAATATACTACAAGTAATCAGGTCCTAGAAGGCTGAGTTTTTGTTTAATATATGATAAAATATTTTAATACATCCGTAAAAGTTATTTAAAGTATTTTAAAATTAATTTAATATAAACTGAATTTTGAGAATGTTTGCAATGCACCGTTTAGCTATAAATCATATTTCCAAATACCCAGAAAATAAATATATATATAAAGGTTGCAAAGGTCAAAGGTAAGGTAAAGTAATATAAATGACTACCTTCTCAATCCAAATGCATAGAGTCAAGGTTAATTGCTTATGTAAGTCCTACATTTTGTACGCTAAGGCGTAGACTGCAATGCTAGATTTAAATACATAATTAGATATAATAAAATACGACTTTATAGTTTGCGGGTGATCAAACCTCTTATGACCTACATCATATAAGTTATTAACTTATTTAAAAAAAAAGTGCTTCCAAAGTCAATAAATTCGTATTCATATTGGTTTTATTATTATTTTTTTTATATAATATATTAATTTAGAAATATAATAATATATTCGTTTTAATAAAAGCATATTATTTATGTTCACATATTAAACGCGTTTAATAATAATAAGTAAACCACACACACAGTACGCAGCTTTTGCCCATGACATTTTTAGTATGTTTTCTGATTTTGTAAGTTATTGCACTTGCAATAAGTTATTTTCGTTAAACCACTATTATTATTGCGTCAATATAGTATTTCAAAATTAAAATTCTAACCAGTTTCCACTTAGAACCAGTAATTGCTAAATAGTTTCGTATATTTTTTATATAAATAAACATAGTTTTCTACTAAAATTAATAAATAAAACACTCAAAGCAATTAAATTATTTAAAAAAAGTAATATGTCAAAAAAACATAAGTACGTTTAAAACGTAGTGCAACAGTAGACATTAAAGCACAAATATTAATAATAATAATTATTATCAATAGCTTGTGTTTCCTATTATTATTGTATTCCTTATTTGGGGTCTGTGGAACGTCAAACCTTCTTGGAAAGTATTTTCTTTTTTGCCAATTTACGGGTCGATGAAACACTAAATGCTGTTGTCAATAGTAAAGCGCATTATAAAATATAACCATTATTTGGCTTTTACGAATACGATACCCGCTGACTAAGAGCTGAGATAAGGCTTTATTCTATATTCATAATAAAATGAGACAATTTTAAATTTTCATTGATTTGACTCAAGTAACAATAATAGTTTTATCGAATCGAGGCTTATAAAATCACTTAGCTACACCATCATACGTGATAATGATCGTATAAAATGTCAAAAAATATCATAATATAGCAATTTACAATTAAAAAAGAACATGAAATATTTGAGAGTATCATTTAACGAAAATAATGTATATAGTATTTGTAATAGAAATGTTGTGTAAAGAATTAACGCTTTTAAATATGATACCAGACTCCTACATACTAAAATTATTTTTTCTAAATTTTGATTAATTTTTTTAACAAAAATCGTTAAACAGTCGTTTAAGTTTGTATGTTAACTTCAAAATTGCTTATATGCATACATAAGTGCAACTTGTTAATTGTCTACTATTTGCTGGTTAATATTCATAATGTTTTCTATTATATAACGAGTTAGCATGTTATATTTACACAAAGTGCATGCAAGCAATGGTAGTTCATTGAAAACGAACGAGATATAATAGTCTTTTTTACGAATAGAAGGGTAGTGGAAACTGACTATGATTACAGAAATATACTTCGTACGTATGTATATTAAATAAAATAAAATGTTGATTAAAACGTATGAAGTTAAAAGTTTATCGCTTTTTTCTTTATATTCATATTGAATTAAATTATTTTAAAACACATTGGTATTGTAAACATACTTACTCGTAACACTATTTTTGTCACAGATTCAAAAAGTGAAATGAAAAGACATTGACGTAATAAAGTTGATAACGAGTTGCTGTGATATAAGAATGTTGTTTCTCTAGAAACATTTATTATAGAATTAATCTCTTTTTTATTTTTATTTCATACAAATTAAATGTCATAAGTATTTTGTTTAAGGTTTACATTTTACAAGAGCTTATAAATTCCATGTGCAATAAACACAAAGACGGTATGTAAGTAATTAAGAATTGTACGATATCTATGTTTATTAATAAGAATTTGTTATTAATAGTAACTTACGTTCCGGGTTTTGTATGTCAATTGAAATAACTATGTCGGTAATGAAACCGCGCGTTGATGTCTTTTGTTAGTCAGTTTACGATGACGTTATTTTTAAATTCAAAAATGTACATTCATTAAATTTTAAAAGTAAGAAATGCTAAAGTAATTTTACCTTGAATTTTTTTACAATTCAGAGTTGTAACTGCAAGAATTCATTCTTAAAAAATAAAATTGTGTTAATATTTTCATGGAACTGTTTTGATATTTATTTCTCGATTGACTTTCTTAGAAATGTTGTAGAATTTAGTATCTTAGAACTTCGTAAGTAATTAATTTTTTTAAGATTTTAATTTTAAAAATGTATAAAAATTCCGATAAAGTTTGAATGGACAATCAATAAAAAAATTAAGAGAATAGTTAATGTTTGTTTATTCTTTAAACAATACACGAACAGTTCTTTGTTATTTGAGCTTTCAAGGTAATCATGGGCTAGTATATAATACATGATACTTACACAAGTACCAAGTACGTAAGGGCTTAGGTTACAGGCTTAAGCTTTGGTTCCGCTTCAATTGAATCGTATCGTATTGAGTTGTATCGTATTGCAATCCAGGTTATATATGTTATTTAAAATTTTGTTTTTTGTAAATATTAGATCAATCTTTGTCACTGTAATTGCAAATCTAAATTCATTTAAATAAAAAATATGGACACAGGTATTTAATAATTTATTCTATATTCATTAATAATAATAAGGAATATTTAAATACAACGTTTTCAATATTTTACGTTCATAACATGTGTTACATTTACAACCTAATTTCATTGTACGCATCGAATTGTAATTTTCTAAGGAGTAGTTATTGTCTTACTTTTTTGTCTTATAGATTTGTGTGCGTAAAGATCAAATTACTTCTGACTTTTAAGGAATGGAACGAATTGAATGAAATTAAAATTGAATGAATTATTAATTTTATTCAGCAATCATAGTAAATGTAATCGTGCGATTTCGTAACATGCGATATGTTAATACGTTGAAATATATTTAAAAAAATACACCCACTCGCAACACCTATTTGAGTAATTTTAAATACCATATCAATTTGTATAATAGTAAGTAAACGAAATTTATAATAACTTGTATTGCGTATGTAGGTTTACGGTATGCATTACTAATGTTATCATTGCAATTTTTAATTTCTATTAAATATTATTATGAACTTTAAGACTGGTGCGCCCAGTAAATTATAAAATATTACGTTTTGCAGTGAATGGCATAATTTAAATGCGTTGAAATAGAACGCCTATCAGCTCTCTATCAACTTCTAGTCAAGCTTGTTGGAGTAAGAGTAGGCAAGTGTAACGCAACCAGTGGAGCATTTGTCCATAATGCATGTTTTACGTAATCGAGTCATTAATATGACAGGTTGAATGTTAAATTCTGCTCGCATTCTAACAATTAGTTCCGCTTTAGAAATTAAGAAGGGCAACATTGTATGCGAAAGGCTAAGTTGATTTACTACCGCCCTCTCAAATCTCGATAGATTCAAGGTTGCCATGCGAAATCGATACCTATTTAGTTCGCTAGCTATATGATAATATCAACCAAATTTTAATTTGAAAATTGTCATTACAAATGATTATCTAATAAATCACTAGTTTCCTATTTATAATTCAAAAAAAAAAAAACATTTTAAGAATTAGAATTTAAAAAATATTTTACATGAATAATTATTTTAAAAGCTAGAAATGATGATATGATGAACTAGCAGATTGGCCTTGTATGCACTGAGACTCACCAGTAATGTCCGCATGATGTCCTGTGGCACGACACTATCACGCCGCGACCGATCAACAAATAAAGGAAACACCACCCGCGCAAGCTATATGAGGTCGCCCACTCTCGCCCTGCGCCCGACGCGACCACCATACCTTATTGCAAGGTAACCAACTAAGAGCGAACACTTCGGCTAATGTTATGCCAATAAAAAGCATTACTATATAATTTGGTTGTACTAAACGCGAAGATACCGCTAAACGGGCTAATTAATTTCAACGACGTTTTATATTCTTTTGTGTATATTTTTATTGCTTAATCGTATTCAATATCCTGTCTAAATATTTATCGAACACCGTTAAAATATGTATAATCATACTTAAAATATATATAACTTATAGTTAGTGATGAACTAGTATGCACAAAGATAGCTCAACTTGTAACCTTCTAGACAAAATCTAAAATGATTTAGCTTTTGAACTTTATTTATGTCTATGAAACTGTTTATTATTTTATACTCTTCAGCTTACTATTATGAATCAAGTTCCAACGTAACACATCCGATTCGTCTCGTCACAATGTTGGGCATTGTTCGTTTCCAATTTGTAATTCAATCGAAGTGCTTACAGCATGCGATATGTCAGGTGTGGCAATAGCTCGTGGATCGTAACTATTTACGTTCGTTCATATTTTAAACTAGCTCTATTCAATGGCTTCACTCGCGTTGGTATTAATATTTGTAGTAATATCTTTCCCAGGCTGCGTTTTTCAATTATTTCGATAATGTCAAGTAATTAGGCTTTGTATTAAATATAATGTACGTGGAATTTTACAAGAATCGTTTTTTTTTACGGATTTTTTATATTACAGCATACAATTAGATTAACAGATGGATACAATTTTAACAGTAGCAATTTAAACTTACTTCCTTCATCTTAAAAAATATTTTCATAAAATATTTCTCGCGAACACATAACGTACGTCTGCATTTATAAATTATTTTTTAATTCGTATAATTTAAAATATATAAATACATAACTGTCCGACTGATTGATAATCGGAAATAAATAACAGTAATTAAAGTACGAATATCAATATCTATCAACAAGTATATATATATCATGTTAATTTATTTAAAAGAAACGAGTACTAATTGTAAGTGTTTCAAAGACGAAGCTATGTAAAAATAACGAAGGCTAGGTGCTAAATTATGTAATCGTCTCCTATTTAGGCTACTAGTTTTTGGAAATACAAGAACATGAGGTTATTAGCTTTCACTGACTGCGCTGTGACTCCGGCAGGATAATGTAAGTGTTGTTTGTTACATCAGTGACGCGTGAGCAGCAGTTTAATCACGCAAGCGCACCGGAAAGTATATCGGCAGCATCACAACATAAGTGAGAGTTCGTAACCATAACAGCTAATTCCCTTACGTTACTGGTTTGCAGTATCACTATGTTTAGTGTGAATTTTTTATATATAGAAAACAAGTAATATGTGTACAGTATAATGTTTTCGTATTATTAAATATTCCCAGTACTACTGACTTATCCGCCAGGACGGTAATAGGAGAGCCCCGTTATTTGTCCCGTATCGCCTTTTTCAATGGCGTTTCTGATTCGACACGACGCATACTCTATTTGTAACAATGGAACTTGTTTCGGGGTCATATACGTAGTGCTTGAGTATTACTGTTTAATGCATTTATGTCAGGAGTTGACAGGTTAATGACCGAGGACTCATTACATATTTGACTGATGATCTCAATCAATACTGATTGAAAAAATTGTAACGTCCGAAGAAAATAGCATTTTCATTTTTTATTTCTTTCAATGTATATTTTTGATATTATAAGATACTATAACTTAAATGTATGATATATACAAAGTTGATGATTCACTAATTGAATTAACACTACATTAACGAAATAATTACTTCATTAAAATTTACGATCGTACGCTGATTTTATAGTAACGAAATGTTAAGCTTAGTTAAATTTATATCACATAATTTACTGTTTAAAATTATTCAATATTAAGAATAAAAATACTTATAAAATATGCAATTTAGTACATATTTCTGGGTAAGTTTAGGCGCAGGTTCAGTATAAGACTGATATTGTTTCGCGTGTTCTACCTTCTGCTCTTAAAGTGTAAGCAATATGAACTCTTTGTCAACGTTTGTTCAGCGTAAGGTCTGTAATATTTTACATTATTTACCAATTTATAAAAAAAATCTTATGCAACAATTATATTAAAAAATCTAAAAATATTTAAGATAATTTATAATTTAATCGCACATCATGTTTGTATTCAACGTAAAATTATGTATTATCATTAAATAATTTTGAAATAACTGGTATGTATTGTTTTACTTATTCACTGTATTACTGCTAGAACCGTCCGTCCCAAATAAGGCAATTTAGAACTCCTAGACTACGAAATTAGTATCCGAATCACGTATCTTCTGACGACGCGCGTCGGCCGCCACCGTTACCGACATTTAGTAATTGTCTTTACAGAGAATGCGCCCGCGCCGCCCTAGACGAAGTCAATGTCCCGTATAATTAGCGTTCAAGACCACATCAGCAATGAAGAATTACACCGTGACCTGGATTTTAACATCGCTACGTCATATGTTGATGTGATCATTAAAGGAGTTCTGACGAGAGCAAATTAATTAAGTTGATTGTAACTTGTATTCGATGTGCAAATGTATCTATTTAGGTACAGTATCAAACTGTAAATGTCCCACGGCTGGGCTAAGGCGTCCTCTCTGAGAAAAAGATTTGGCTAATTCCACCACACTGCTCTAATACAGTTTGGTGGATACACATATGGTAGAATTTCGTTGAAATTAGACACTTGCAGGTTTTCCTTCACCGCCAAGCACGAGATGAATTATAAACACAAATTAAGCACGTAGAGACTCAGTGGTGCTTGCATGGGTTTGAACCTGCATTCATCGGTCATGATGCCCTTGCACTAACCTAACCAGGTTGCTACCATCAACTTATTACATATTTTAGAGCAAAACAGAAATATTTAGTATTTTTATGTTTCCGTTTGTAGCCAGTTTACATTTCTAATACGTATAAGCATTGGTGACCTTTCACCCTATTTGACGGCCCATTTGCCAGTCTGCCAAACTATTATCAATAAAATAAAACAACTTATTCAATTTTATTTGAACTTGTACAATTCTACTATTAAATCCTTATTATATTATATATCCTTATGTAAGGTTTATGTACAGTTTCTTGAGTGTAATGCCCTTCCAACCACCATTTTGTACGATGATGTAATAAAGTTTGTATCTCCTACAAGACTACTGATAAACTTGGAATGAGTTTTTTTTAAATAATAAGTTGAGTTTCTACTCTATCAAGAGATTAAGTTTTGACTATTAATATCATTTGATAATACTACGTGATTTTCTAGTTCAGACCTGAATTCGGTCTCTAATCTATCTTCGTGCTAATAAAATAGGAAATCTGATTAGATTCAGTTTTTTTAATCACAAAGTTTTTTCAGTAGCAGTCAGGAAGCTAAAAAGTGTCTCCGATAGGACATAAAGTCAGTGGGCATGAACCTGTGCTTTTTCTGTAAGAAGAAACTTGAAACTCACCGCAGAAGATGAACGCGAAACGTCATATGAATAGCCCGTACTGGTAGGTATCACCACTCATCAGATATTCTTCCGCCAAACAACAGTACTTAGTACTGTTGTATTGCAGTTGGAAGGCTGATTGAGCTAGTGTAACCAGGGACAAGGGACATAATATTTTAGTTCTCAAGGTTGGTGGCGTATTGGTGATATAAGGAATGGTTAATATTTCTTGTCAATTTAGCCGAGTGAGTGAATTTGTGTGATTTAAATTTGCAACGTCTACTTGTATAAAATAATTTACGTTACGTTACTTTACGTTACTGTACGTTTGAATAAAATAATTTCCTTAAAATTATCTTCGCAGTTTGGTAAGTGAAGTTACACACTATGAGTCTTAGTAGTAATAACTGTGCAATAACATAAATAATGATTATTTTGCAACTGTTATTTTTCTCTGACTGAGACTAATACCTTGTTTCATTGTCATTTTAAATCGTGCAAAGTTCTTTGTTATTACATACTTTTGATATATTGTATTTGTTTCACATAGTTGGAAAAACGAAATATAAACAACAGTAAATATATATAAGTCGCAGACGCTATATATTTCTTTATCTGACACTTAAAAGAATGACACTATCGTCTTTAGTATACTTGGGTGAAGAGGATGGAGCGGCGAGCGAATAAAATAAATACAGATTTATAACGTCCTTCCAAACACTGATATTTCAATTTCGTGTCACATAAATTCATTTAAACAGAGAAGTGAATGATGATTATTATACAGTACAAGCGCAGTCTGGTAGTTCGAAGTGTGTACACTCCTATGCCTCAGAAAGACGCAAGGCGTTGGCCCTGCGGCTGAACTCTTTCTTCTGTATTCGAATTTTCCTTTACGTCCAGAGTATACTGTA
Source organism: Vanessa tameamea (assembly GCF_037043105.1). Classification (NCBI taxonomy): domain Eukaryota; kingdom Metazoa; phylum Arthropoda; class Insecta; order Lepidoptera; family Nymphalidae; genus Vanessa; species Vanessa tameamea. The sequence goes on along the minus strand of NC_087319.1, from coordinate 9,712,842 downwards.
TTTGCGCACACTTTTGTTCACTATAAAATTACAAAACAACAAGAACGTAAACATTTTTAGAATGAGTTTATTAGTTCCCGGGATCAATTCCTAAATACAAAAAAAAAAAAACAAATACTTTTATAATATCAGTATAGATTTGCATGACAAAGAGACACGTGGGCACTAAGATGAATTACCGCAGGAAACTTGCGGACAGTTATTTTAAAAACATTTATCATGGGATAATTAATTTTTTAGTTAGGATTATCTAGTACAATAATATAAAGCAAACATTCAAGTTTTATTCTTATAAAGTTTCACAAAACGGCACGACTGTATATCTTTGCATTCAACAAGCTCCAACTGACTTGAATATACAAATTTCCTATGTGAGTCATTTGATCTAAGAATGCAATTGTCTATGCTTATAGATAAATAAAATTTTCAAACGCCTTTTGAGTGAATCACGAAGTTATATTATGTGATATGGTTTTCTGATTGTGCTTGAATACGTGTCACTGTAATATATATCAATTTAAGATTTCTTATGGAATGTATGCTACCTCAGGTGTGCCACAGGGATTTAATTGGGGTCCGTCAATATTTTTAATATATATAGTTAGTAATCTTTAAAAAAAAGAAAGTGTGTTCAGATGCAGGATCAACCTATACGTGCAAACGTACTTTGGACTTTTACTTTTCTTGGTAGAAAATTCAATGACTTTTTACTCACGCGATTCGCATGATTCTGGATATGGATTCGGCATTAATAAATATTACCCCTCCTAGCATTACTAAAAGACTAATGAGGTGCTTAAACGAGTATAAATCTTCTAACTATTATTCATCGCGGTAAAACAAAACTTCACTGTGTGAAATGTTTGAAAGGCTGGATACAATTTAGCACTAAATACATACAAACTCATGTTTGTAATTAGTTTTTCCGAACAACTTCATAGTTGTCGGATAAAATGCCCCCTAATATCTAATTTAATAGATTCAAATGTTTTAAAGTAGCTTCTGTGTAATATTTGTATACTTATGAATTTTATCGCACTTATAACTTTAAAATATTTGTTTAATATATAATGGCCAGAATTTTTATTTCTTTGTTAAGATATCTGTCTTAATATACAGAGTAATCAGAAAATATTTCATAATACGTCACGGTTGTTTTGTTTATAATGTAGGTAGGCGGACGTGCAAATGGTAAGAGGTCACCACCGCCCATAGACATTGCCGCTATTAAAAAAATATAAAACATCGCCAATGCACCATCTATTTTAGGAACTAAGCTTTTATGTCACTGATGCCTGCAGTTACACTTTATTATCCTCCTAATTGAAACACAACAATACGAAGTATTGTTGTTTGGCAGTAGAATATCTGATGAGGGCGTGAAACCTTTCCAGACGGGCTTGTAAAATGCCCTACAACCAATTTATTAAAAATACCTTTTTAGGTAAAAAAATGCTTGAATACAAGTTTTGGTATAGTACCATCAACGTAAAATAGATGGCGTGATTCATAATTTTTACATACATAACCAAAAGAAGGCGTGCGAGCATTAGATTGTATAAACAGCAATAAATTAAACAATAATTTTATTTCTAAAAATATATTTATCAACATATATTTACTTAGGTAGGTACATGTGGTTATCTTATAATTTACAAAATTTTCTTTAAATATCACAAATAAAAATAGTTAATATGTCATACTATAGTTTTTTTGCTTTTGAATATATGTTAAGTTCAATAATAACATTGCTTTGATTAAAATTTAATATGTGACATATTACAGATTAAATTATAATCAAAGAATTTGTATACTTGTGAATTTGCCGATACCAATAAATAATCTTAAACAACTAGTATGTAAATTCATTGTTACTTCTTAATAACTAAGTCTAACTATATGATTTAAATTTGACAGGTCTAAAATATTTTTAGCCTTGTCAAAAACTGGTATTAAGGATTAAAAAAGATGGCTTAGTTTTAAGCCCTGTTATATTAATTCGAAAATGTAATAGCTTCGCGTTCGTTCGGTAATTTTAAATCCAACGGTCATGTTAAAACGGACACTATTACATTTTTTACAGTGATACTAAAAACTTATATAACTTTTAATAATGAATGTAAGTACAGAAGCCCAAACTCTTAGAGGCAAGCAAAGTACGAACGAAGTAAATAGTCTCTAAAACTCGCTAAAAAATATTAATTATAATTGTAATATTTACTGGATCGAATTTTTTAATATTGATTTACATATTTGTTTAATAATGTATAATAAATTATATATATTATACATAACCAAAACTTGTTCTTGGTATTACATTAACAAAACTTGTACAGGTTGCTTTCGATAAATCACAACTAGATGGCGCTACTAGTTATATATAAAATAGCGCGCAGACTCAGCATTGCTGCTATTCATAATTATCGAATTGTGTACGACGCATTTGTGCTACTGTTGTTTTTGCATGAATGTCATATTTATTATAACGAAGTATAACATGTTCTTAACAAGTAATCGTAAAACGTAGTACCTTAAATAAGAAGCTAATTAAATCTTAAATGTACCTAGCACTATTGACACATTTGTTAATTTAAAACTGGTAACAGTTCTAGTAAATACCTAACGTAGGTATGTATAAATACTTTTACAATTATTTTATTTACAAATAAACTTAAATTTAAACTAATTATAACAAATATTTATTGTACATTTCAGGATAAGACAATTATGAATTTTAATAAACTGCTTATTGCGAAGAGATATTTTTCATGCTATAAATTGTTTATTGAATATTTGCATACTACTTACATTTTTTAATCGAATATTATTGTAACTATTATAATAAAATGTTTATTATAATAATACGAAGTCCCATACCATTTAGATGGATTTATTTACTAAAATTTACAATTTGTGTCTTTTAATTACTAAATAATCGTTAAAGTAAAATTATATTTATAATGTGTACTTAAATATGAAAGAAATGAAGATTAAAATCATAGAAAACAAGGATTTCACTTAAAATAAAGACGAATATACATTACTATCACTTTTTTACTATTTTGTAATGATCACATGAGCTTTCGGCTTTGTTATATCAACTATTGCCCTCTATCGTCAGTGACGGTAAACGTTCCATTGCACGAAGAATTCGCCGATCTGTAAAGTAATATTGATATATTTTTTTATTAAATACTTATTAAATTTAGCAAATAAAAATAAAAATAACTATATATTTTTATATTAGACATAATATTCTATACATAAGTTTTGTTTTACCTCTTAGGTTCCTTAGACTTAATTGTGTCTGGTAGCAATAGTACAATGGCGCCACCTGCGGCGCTAAGAGCTGCTATCGTAACCATTGGTAAGTGTTCGTTCAACTTAGCCTGTGGAACAAAATAAAGATGATTTTAGCAACAAAAAAAAAACGGTATTCAAAAAAGTTTTCGAATAGATAAAAACTAGAGTTAAATTAAGTTCAACTAGAAGTAAATATTGGTCTCATTTTTTTTTTAAACTTTTTTAAATAACATTGTAGTGCAAGGTAAACGTTTGAGTAGCAATGAAATGTTTAGATATCGAAGAATTCTATAATTGTTCGATATTTAACACTCTATAGTGTTAGTAAGTGCCTATATAAATTCTATGACCTTACTTTAAACTGCCTTCTTACTACTAGTCGATATCAGAACAAATAGTATATATGCACTGTAGTAGCTAATTTAAATTTGAGAGCAGTATTCAAATATTAAAATTGAAATAAATGCCAATAAACTTACCAATTCCCATAAATAGGGAATGCAGATGAGTGCTAACCCTGATGATATTTGACTTGCGCCCACTCCCAGATTCCTTATAATTGTGGGATATAGTTCTGCTGTGAATATTGGCATCATGATATTTGTCGATGCTATTGCAAACTTCCCGAGCATGAGGCATGATATTATTATCCAATTATCCTCAAAGGATATAGAGAACACTTCACTCGCCACACAAGCAAGTCCACAAACCACCATAGAGACAAAAATTGGTATGCGTCTACCAGCTTTGAATAGTATTGGAATACTTAGAGCAATTGCAGGTATTTCTACAGCTGCGAGTATTATTGAAGTTATGTGCAAATTGCCCAAGTTAAATTTACCAATATTTAACAAAAGTCCGTAATATGCGATTGTCATAGAGAACCATATAATGAATAGGCAAAAGGTTCTCTTCAATAAATATCCTTTAAAAAGCATAAGTACACTCGGTTCTTCTGTCCTGATTTCAGATTTATTTAATGTAAGTAATTTGTCAATATCAGCTATATTGTCTTTCTTATTGAATTTTGATGCTTTTTCTAAAACCATTTTGGCTTCTTGCGTTCTACCTACGCTAAGTAACCATCTCGGAGATTCTGGCAAGACGAACCTGAAATAAAATAAACCGGTTATAAATTTGGATAGAAAAAACAAAGTTCTTATAATATATGTATATTTTATAAAATAGGTAGAGTGACTGACAAACGGGTCACCTGATGGTAAGTCACCACCAAAAAAAAAAGTCACCACCAACCATAGACATAGACACTGCAAGAAATATTGACCATTTCTTACATCACCAATGCGCCGCTAACTATGAACTAAGATGTCATGTACCTCGTGCCTGTAGTTTTACTGGCTCACTCACCCTTCAAATCGATAGTATCGAAGTATATATAGCAAGTAGGATTGATATAATCTACATTTATGTTTAGGTAGCTGGAGAGAAATATTTTAAAAGATGAAAGAAATATAATCTGCCTGTATATTAATTCCGCGCGCTCACAGAATAAAAATATATGTCGAGAGGCGTCGTGGAACACTCGGATGTAACGAAGTAGTTTTATAAAATAAATTCACAACATTTTAGAGGAATTAAACGACACGACGTAAAATTGTTATTAAAAATCCCATGTGAAGTCCAACGGAACATAAATTGAAACTGTATATATATAATACTGTTTATTATGTACTATCTTTATAGAAAGACAGAAAGAAAGAATAAACACAACACTTTTTACTTAAATATAAATACATAAAGTTATATTAGAGTATTCGACCATCTATCGGTTTTTTATAAGAGGCTTAGTCTTAATTACACGAATTTAAAAAATCAGTTAGATGATTTTGATCACACTATTGATGCGAGCAAACTATTATTTTATTTTCCCTGTTTAAAAACTGTTAATATTATTAATCACGTTCTTATAATATAACACATATTGCGCTATTTGCGTATATCTAATATCAAATATAGCAAAACTTAAAACTTAATATTGCATATAAAAAATATTTTTATTACCATAGTACAAGCAGGAAACATCCGGGTAAGGATAAAGCCAGTTGTAAATCTCTCCAATTAGGTAAGACCATTGATAGCAGCGATACAATTATATACGCTAAAGGCAGTGGGAAGAAATTGCAGACTCCAGCAATCGTCACCCATGCACCACCTACTAATTCAACAGAGAGCACAAAGGCCGCGTATACTACAGATACGGAGACGAGGCCCATCACGAGTCTCACCAAAACATATTGCAAGTACGACTGCATCAGTAGGGATACGATTGCTAATAAACTTTGAGCCAACATCATACCGATGAGTATTTTTTTACGGCCAAATCTGAAATAAAAAAATGAAAAAAATGTTATCTTATGTTACAAATATTTTTTTAAAGAGAATGACTTACAGTGCGCTTAGTATTATTTTTTTAATTGCGCAACTCGAACCTACAATCATCTATCATTATGCGATACCTCGTGAGTATCTCGTATGTATTAGATTTCGAGAAAGAAATTATAAGATAATTATATTAATTATTTTATTCTATTATTATATTAATAATCTAACTTTATATGCTTAATAAAAATGGATAATCATGAACAACATTTCTGTTTCTTTGAAAACAAGCGCTGGGCCAAAAACAGTCAGATTAAAAGTAATTTTAAATTGAAGTATTCAAATTAAATATTTTGTTTAAAGATGAACTTACTTATCTGATATCCATCCGCCTAAAACTCCTCCAATTCCAACTCCGATTAGAAACACAACTTCTGCTAAATTAGTTAGTGTTGCTCTATCACACACGAGATCCCATTCTGATATTATAGTATCCCCAACTTCTGATCGATCGTAGTCCCACTCATTGCATCTCACGAATGACTCTAAAATGGGAGCCGTATTGTTCATAATACTTTCTGCAGTAATCCCATCAGGCAGCACGCGTACTGAACATGCGTCGACCGGTTGGCTGTAGTTAATCCAATGTTCTAACGGCAAGCTTGATAAGTTTTCAGGTCTTCGACACCAAAATTTTGTAGCTTTAACCTGAAATAAATAGTAGAATTAATATAGAATTGTTATTTAGGCTCAAAACACTCTTTCTCTATTATGAATCTTTGGAATATAGTTAAAAATTTCTAATAATAACTTTAAAAAAAAAATTAGATATATAATTAAAACTTTACCGTAAACGTAGGTAGATATATGTGAAATGTACACGGGAAAGAGAACAGTGATAGGAGGAACGTCATCATCAGCTGCCAACGACCATAGTCGCCAATTATTAAGGATACCACGTCCTTCTGGCCGATATCTTCGTTGGAATCATGGTTCTTCTCTTTGCTTATTCCTTGACTGGGGATGACTGAAAATAAATAAAAAATACATTTTATTATCTACAGATTTATATTAAAAACGAAATATGAATTTCGTTATAATGAGACACCTGGATTATATATTGTCAGTCGTATATATAAAAGAGCAAAGTAAGTTAATTGTCTTAACAAAAATAAATATATAAAGTTATTAAGTTATGCAATGTCACGAACTCGTATAACAGAGTAGGTATGGCAATTGTAGTATAATATCCTAGTAATGTCACGAATTTAAAAAACGACACAAGTCTTAATAACTTTTGTAAATAAACAAGAATTTTTCATTACTACATAATTTGATATACCAGAATAAAACAGAAAAAGTGAACTAGGTCGGTTCAGTAAAAAAAAATATTGGATTTCTCTATCAGGACATCCTGATTAGTCGTTTTTATTGTGTCATTTAGGTAGGCAGACTGGCAAATGGGTCATTTGAAGATAAAAGGTCACCACTGCCTTCAATCACCATAATATCACCACTATAATATGTAACCGACCTTGGGAGTTAAGATGCTATGTCTTTGCGTCTGTGCTTACACTGGCTTATTAACGCTTTAAGCCGGAACACAACAAGTATATTTTATTAAGTATTACTGTTTGGTGGTAGATTAAAGTGTAATGTGGGCACAAATGACTGTTTGGCTCCAAGTTTTGTTTATTAGTTATCATAATATACAATGTGAGAGCATTTTATGTGAACCGGAAGGATTAAACACGTACTACAATAGTAATATCTGATATATATAGTTCTAAGCTAGTTCATGAGAAAGGTCTATAGCCTATTCCAATTGAAGAAGGACCAAACCTTCGATTTATGTAATAATATTTTAATAGCTCAGCTATATTGTGCACTACTAGAAGTTCTTGATTTATATATTTTTATTTATAATACAGCAATATTCCACTTAACTAGTTATATCCTTTAAAATTTTAATTCCAAAGTTCCAATAGTAGCTAAGTCAACTTTTAAATCGCCATTTTTTCGCAAATCCATAGTGAATATTAAGACTATTCAAGTTATCGGCCAATGATATCGCGTCAATTTGTTGTCAAATGTTGTTTAATTGTCTTTTATTCTTTGTGGTTGGAAAATAATTCTTATAAAAAATATTTGAAAATTCGTGCGACATATTAGCGTTTCCCTTAACTGTGAGTACGACTTTGTGGACACTAACGACCTTTGGGTCAAGATCCACGTGTTTTACTCACGGAGTTATCTCGATTCTCGTAAAGAGAACGCATAAGATAATATTGATTTTGACATTGGTTTAGTTGTAATTAATCGTCTAAAGGTTATTAATGCAATGACCATACAATATGTATTGTTTTTCTAAAAACAAGCAATCGTTATAATATCATAAATGTTCAGAGTATGAAATTGTATCTTCTTAAGTCAATTTCCGGGATATAATTACTGTAGAATATGTATTGTGATTTATTTTTATTTATAAACATTTATATTACGCTTTGTATTTTTGTATCATACATAATTATACATGTAACGATAGGTTTACGATTTTTACAGAACTTTATTTTATTTCAACAATGTTATCTGTGCACCCAAATATTTATTATAGAATTAATTAACCCAAAAACTATAATTTTTTTGCGCATTGTAATTATATAGTTATTTATATCTTTACATATTTCGGATGTTAATTATAAAACAATTAGCATTTTTTTTATAATATTTAAGGTCAAATTTATTTGTTATTAAAATGATTTGATTCATATAAACTATTCTTTGTCGTGTCACTGTCTATTTATAGCGACGCCTAATTAAGTGCAGTTATATAAAGTGCAATAAGACCTCTCAATTACCATTGTATCAAGTCATACAATTATAGCGAATCAGATCTAATCAATCGAAAGCGCTCAAAGATCTCAATGCGTTTGTTACGCCACACGCCAACTGAATAGTTCACGCAAACGTACGATATACATTAACAAAGAACTCGTGTGATGCCTTGGCAATGATCTTCAATATACTTAATGTCGACGAACTGCGACTGACTTTGTCGTACTTCGTCAACATTTTTCGTATAATACGTAATTAATTATTGCTTAATATTAACAATCATAACGACTCTTATTTCTTTTCTTAATTGATGGGGATAGCGAGTAAAAGTGAATGTATGTTTTTGAAATCTCTTATTTCCAATTCTTAGTACAAAATATTTAAATTATATATAATTTATAAATGACCTTTAAATAATGCATACTGTTATCGTTGTGTAACTGCCTTAAGGGACGCTATTCAATATTTTTTAAATCTCTTGAGATAGAATTGGCAACGGTTTAACCATAACCTACTTATACAAAATAAAGACGCCAGATATTCTTAAAGGAGTGTTTGCGAAATCGCAAGAAGAGGAATGAGGAATTATGATCGGCAGCTAAGAATATAAAAGTTTTGGTTCATCTCTTTTTTGACTGGAAATAGTTGAGTGTGCATAAAATAAAACCATAGAAAATATGGTAATACTGCAAAACGAATTTCTTGGAAACCGAATTACTACAATGATTCGTAAGATATATAAGATTCGTAATCGGTAAGGTTGAAATAGTTTTAAATGTATGTGTTATAACTTGACTTTTTGTTTGCCTTTTATTATGAGACCGATTTGCAAATGAAATTTAAATTTAAATGAATTAATTTAAAGAGTGAATTGTTTTATGAGACAGGTCGTAGATGAGATAGAAAAATGGATATATTCCTTATTAACTAGATTAATTTTATAGGTCACTTAATTTAGCAATCGCCTTGGTTTTTGAATTTTTAGATTTGGACAGGTAAATTGGTTGATTTAATATTTTAATTGAATGGTGGTAGATAACATAATACTATATCAATAACAGATAAATTTATAGGTAGCTAAATTGATTATTTTATGGTTGGTACACTCATTTGAGTCAAGTGAATAAACAGTTATGTAAGCAAGCCATACCCAAAAAAAAATTAATTTATACGACACAGTTCAAAGAAAGACCATAACATAATATATTAAAAATAGGTAAATATGTAAAGTAAATATAAATAATTGTATCAAAAGAAGCACCGGGTTAAGAAATGAGGACTCCGCGACGACTTAGAATCACGCAAGTAATTATTTTTCTTTATCTCGTTTCTTTATCAAGGCCATTTTATTATTCTGATCCAGATGGTATATTTTAATCTTTATTCCACATTAACCGATTGGCTCATGACCTATACAAGAATAAGGACATACAAGATTATAACAATGTCAGACAGATATATATGCCTTTGCAACACATTATATAATAACCATATAAAGAAATTCCAATACAATTGTTTTTCGATATTTCAAATGGATATATTATATCAACCGATATTGTTCATAGTTGTCCCAGAGGTTTCTAAAGATAATACTTCATATAAGAAACATAGAGTTTAATAATTGTATAATAAGAATAAGAATAAAATCTAAACAATAACAACTACGTATAACCCGATTTGTTTACGAGGAAGAAAACAGCTCGGTTGATTCTAGAGCATCATATAGAAGGCGTCACGTTATGAAACATTATTCTTCATCCTACGGACAGCGGGGTGCATTTGGGGCCAAGGTCAGGAAGCATATCGTTTACGTTATAAGTCGTATTAAGACAAACTTCTTAAAAATGGGTCAAATAATTTATAAAATTAAAAAGGATAATATTTGTAATAATTTCAAGACGTGTTTATGTCATTACATAATTAATTTTGAGCACAGTTCGTTTTGTCCTGCTTTTATTAAATGATTTGCACGTATTATATAAATTAAATAAGAAAATAATTACAAACATTTAGAATGACAGTGGTACCGTTGTCTATATGTATATACGTTTTAATCAAAGTTTGATTCGACAATGACCTGCTTTCTATCAGTTTAATATCAACACTACTAAATGTTGTGAAAAAATTGCTTAACACAGAGCAAGTTTAATTGTTATCTGTGGTAACAGTTTTAACTATACCGGACAGTTAAATATCACGGACATCGTTTAAATTAAATAAAAACATTTAATTTGCATTTGATATAGGCTAATTAATTTCCCTTGAAAAAGTTAAGAAAAACAATTACAATCTGTGAGCGTTCCGCTTCGTTCATCGTCAGTATACAAGTGTCATAACCCAACTGATGACCCGTTAAATTGGCTTTTACGGTGTCTACGCAGGCCGGAGATGTGTTAACAGAAATGGTCATTATATTATAGTGGTAAGACTATACCTTTTGAGTCATCTTAGCAGTAGTTGTTTGATTCATATGAAGTGTTGTGTGTAATAATTGTTATGATAACATTATGAACTTGTAAATATATATTTTTATTCAATTAGTATTTAAATTAAACAGAGGTAATTTTCTGTAAATGTTTTATTGTTGGGCTAATACCACTTGGAGCCAAAGTGGATTTGGCGTAAAAATACACATGTGACATGTTTTTGATAATTGCAGATGTTTCTCACAATGTTTTCTTTCATCACCGATACATACCTAGTTGGATAATTAATACACTTGGCTTTGCGTGAGATCGTCTGGATATACACCGCACATATTCTACCGCAAAACAATAATACTTAGTACATTTTAGTTCCTTTTTGAAGGGTGAGAGTTAATATAACTAACAGTTACTAGGGTTTAAATTGTTATACATTTAATGACGTCATATTTTGTTAATAAACATATTTAGATCAATCGGATGGTTGTTTTTGAATACGTACATCCCATAGCATACAATTTCGAATAATCCACAAACCAGTGACGTTGGTTTGCTTAACTACAGCGGATGTAAATAATTTAGTACTTAAAAACTTAGAAGGTCTTGTCAGAATTCGAATATGCGGCCTTCGAGTCGAAACAGTCTAGTTCTACGATTAACATATTATATAATTAAAAGTTAGCGTTTTTTATTTGTAATTTTATATTATGATATCTTATTAAATTGCAAATCATGCAAAAATTACTACGTTCTGTCAATTATAATATCACGAGATAAAATCATATATTATATTTGTTACTCCACCTACTAATATAACAATATGATGTACAAAAAAATTCTCCGATCCCGCTGCGTTATCAAATATATACATATTTATTGTATATCAAGTTATAAAATAATTTCTTAAGTTAGACATTACAAGAATGGGCTCGTTATTTATAAGTATATTTAAGTTGGGAATTCTAAGTAAACCATAGTCGTGATGGTGTACGCAAATAATTTAAATTCCTAGGTTATTGGAGTAATTCTTATATTAAGTGGATGATAGTTGCGTGTGAGGCGGGCGTCAGCGTTGGGGGACGTCTCCGGAAGCGAATGTGCTCAATGAAATTGATTCCCACTCGGTCACTGTGCTGGTTACTCACAAATAATATGCATACTACATATTACTATAGAGTTTACAATAACCCATATATAACACTTATAAATCCATATAAGCATAATATTTATATTATGTAAGTTGAGAATTTGTAACTAATATTTAATTTTTAAATTGCCTATAAATCAATTACAATTTCTTCGTTCTTTTTTATGATACAAAATTTTGATAAAAAGAATTATGATAAAATATCTCTCACAAACAAATAAAATATGCAAATTACAAAAGAGTTCATACCAAATATTAATACGACTTCAATTATAAACGCTTAGAGAATGTTTAATTAAACAATTAGTTCTCCCTTTCTGTCATTATTGACTTGATATCCAAAAGAAGAAGACGGCATTATTTAACTAAACACCCGTAAACAAAATTTAGAGGTAAAGTTTTAAAGTTGATTATTACAGATGTCAGTGCTATTACTTGAAACACCAAAGTCAATGGCAAGGTTAATGTACCTTCAGCATATGAATTAATAGTTTCCTGCGTGTACGTGGGGGCAGGGGGGTATTGTTCTCTATGGATATAGTAGTTCTAATATCGATTACTAGTAAACAAATCTTTTCTTTTTTATAATGTTTATAGTATGATTACAGATATGAGGTGATATAAAGTTGGTTAATACTTATCTATATGTTGTAATTTTCAATGTAAGTTTTTTCCTCAAGCCATTTAGTTTTTGTATATACGAAACAATCGTTTTGTAATTTTGACATGAGATTGGCGTGAAGATCAGTCTTTTGCACACGATAAGACAACTTTTATTTTCCTTAAGTGCATCATTACTCGTGGGAATAGAGATGTTTTCTTATATTTGTTTATAATTTAAATTAAATCCTAGTTTTAATTAATTAATTATACAGGTAACATTGAAAAAAATGTATCACTTTAAACGTCATAAGGTAATAAGTTATTTTTAATATATATTGTATAATTTTTTAAAATACAGTTTATTATGTCACCGTAGTCGTAGAGCAATCGTCAACGCCATGTTTATAACTATGAACAGTTCCAATAATAGATTTTAAGATAGCAAAAATATTTGAAGAAAATTGTTATTACTAAGGAGATATATAATAAATGATAATTTTAATTAAATTGATATATATAAGGGAAATTCCATTCACTGATTCATCACGAAATCTCAGAAATTATAACACCTACAAATTTGAAATTTGGCAGGTGGGTTCCTTATAGGATGTAGACATCTAATCCACTAAGAACGGATTTTACAAAACTCCACCCCTAAGGAGGTATAACGGGGATTGGAAGTTCGTGTTTTATAAATATCCCGCGGGTGAAGTAACATATATTATGCTCTTTATTTTAAATAATAATTGTCCTTTATCCTGTTTAATTTGGACTCATAAATAAATGCAGAGGAGAGGTAAAATTACGTCTTAGTAACGTAGACTACAAATAAACAGCTTGTGTATAGATTGTATTATAAAAATTGCTTATATAAAATGATTAAAAAAAAAATCTTGTAAGACTCATTTTAACATAAAAAGGTTCGATCGCGATGTTGTGGTTGTAGAATAATTACAGTTACTATCCGGAATAATTATGTTTATGATCTAATATATGTTTACGAAATGTATCAGTACTATTTATTTATAAATGCACTTGATTGTGATTTAATGGTTTATATTACATTTTTTTATTTAAACATTAATAAAAAAAGGTTACACAATATAACGATATTTTATTTTATTCTATCAGAATCTGCTATCCTTAAAATTCCTCCCGTAAATGGCCACTATTGGGCAAACTTCTTTCCTCATTTGGATGTCAACACGCTGCTGCACTGTGAGTTTTGTGGATAAAACTCAAAAGCAATACAAACATAGCAATGTGCCCCCCAATAGCTCTGACGTTTTATGACATAGAGATTAAGAATTGTTTTTGGGAAAAATTTAAAACGTTTTCCTTAAAGATACGTGATACATTTTTATATCAGTAGATTGTTTGATAACTTTATTACCAATAGGTAATAATGTTATCAAGCAATCTAGTGATTTATCAAGATATGATGCTGATGAAATTTGAAACAACACTCGAAATTAGATATGATTTATAGATAACATAATCGCAACTACATTTTTTGATTAAATAAAACACGATTTCATAAATGACGTATGAAAGTATTATTATTTACCGATATTTATTATTATTTAGGTGCTTTATGGTGCATTATGAAGTTGCACAAAACGTTATTGCTATTGTATTACGTAAAAGTTGATGTGTAATTTAGAAGTTAAACCTAGAGTTATGACATACATTTCTGCGTCAGAAAATTCATTAGATATTAGAATTACACGAGGATCCTCCCAAAAAATAAATATAAATTTATCATAAAAATATGCAAGCATATAACGAACAAGGATTAGTAGTAAAATAATATAGGAAAACAATCAAAACCCAGCGTAGTTAAGAGCGAAAGAAGTATTTAAGATGTATTTAAGAAAAAGTCTGGTGTAATATTAGTTTTATTTAATATTGATTTGGACCTAGATAACATGCATAAGAACAGTGATTTATATGGATAAAAAAGTGTTTACAAATTGAATTCACGTGTAAATAGATAGGAACTGCTTAAGTGTCATCGTTTGTAAGCTATAGTAAAATATTGACTTCATCGAGAGATTACAAACTTAGTGTTGATAAGGACAGTTAGTTATGAATTAATGTTAATATTATGCAGGTAGTACTATAGTAATTTGAGTAGATGAACTAATTTTTCTGCACTTAAACTATCTGCTATTGTTTTGACTCGTAAGGGATTAGTATTAAATTAATTAATTGTTATATTAAATCATCGATTGAAGAGTGTTGATAAAGTTATAAGTTGTCAGCGTGTATAGTAACGTGAAGGTGTAATAAAATTGATGACTGATATCAAATAAATAAATAGTAAAGGAGATAAAAAGACACTGTATAACTCCGACATTAATCTTATATCAATCAGAAAATATTTCCAATCTGAAAATGCAAATACCCCCCCATTGTATAATAAATGTATATCTACCTAGAAGTTAAAATATTATACGAACGCAAGTAACAAATCATGATCAGCGTCAAATGCATTACAGATGTCCGCTGCAACCAAAGTTTTAGGTGATTTTATTTAAGCTATAAAAACTATTTTATATAGGGTAAGTTAAAGGTGATAATGTGTATAATATACGTAACTGTCTTGATGATGAGTGACCGTGGCTTATAATTTTTTTTAAACAATTTAACTGCATTTAATTCGTTCCTTTGTCTTTTTTCAGGTCTTATTATATATTAATTATTTATATTATTTTCATTTGCATATCAGATATAATAATAACAGTATAAATTGAGTTATGAATGAAAAAATAATGAATATTTGCATTGACGACTAAAATAAATATAAACAATTTCAGATTCATAAAATTCAAAATATCTACTGTACAATACATAACCAATTTGTTATTATTCTTTTGTTTTGTACCTTGTACCTTATTTCCTATTGATAAGATATGTAGCAATATTAATGGCGATAAAGAAATCACAATCTTTGAAGGAAAATTGTTAATTAAATAATACGTTAATCAAAATCATTTATTTATCGATCATCGAACTGTTTGTGATCGTAATCTCATTTAAGTGATTGAGTAATTTTTGACTCTGTTATTTGTACTTATATTTCGTTATATCTTCGACCTCATGTAAACAACTCCGTAAGGTCATATTGTATAAAAAATGTGTACTTTAAAAGGGATTTCAGAAATTGTAATAAATTTAAACACCAATGTAATGATTTCAAAAGTCAAGGCTGTTGCGTGTTTGTACGTATGATATTGTGTTGAGGTTTATATTTATTTATAGTTAGTTTAAAAAAGTCAATGGTTTTATTCGTTATTTATATATTTTGTATTAAACTGGAACTTTAATGCAAAATATAAACTGCAACATAAAGCATGTTTTATGATATGATATTTGCTGTTTGTTTTATAGTATAATATCATCATAACTCAACAAGTTTTTTAGTGCTAAGCGGTAACCATATCGGTTGAGGCAAAACGACCCATTAAAGCTTTCCCATCAAAATATTTGGCATTAAGTAGGTCTTCGGTTCGAGTTTTTTTTTATAAAATTGGTAGGGGACGTTTAAATGGATCACCTGATGGTAAGGTGTCACCACCGCATATTGGCGTTGTAAGAAATATTAAACAATTGTTGCATGCGGCAATGCGTTACCAACCTTGGAAACTATTTCGTTATTGAAACATTAGTTGAATTTTACTATTAACCAAGATTCTTTGTGAAGTCTTTGTCATGGAAACCATTGCGAAAAATCTTGCATTTGGATAACTTACATACATTTCGTGAATTTCTATGCGAAGTCGAGTGGTCTGTCATTTCCATGTTATTTATCATATATATTTTATTTTGATACAGTAATAGGCTTTACTTATATGATTACTTTAATGACAAATATATTTGGTGGAATTAGCATGAATTTTGAGTAGATTGTTGGGTTTGGGGAAAAAATGGCATAGGGGTTAAGGAATCAGGATGAACTTTGCGAATTCCACATTACTAAGCAATCCGTAAAAATAATATTCCATATTACTGTGCTGACGCATAGATTTGCAGTTAAAAAAGAGATTATTTATTTTTATTATCATCTTTGCAAATATAAGACAGATATGCTAAGAATTTTTATATCATTGTTATAACCCGCCTCGAATTAATAGCATTGGATTTATTTCTGTTTATATAAAAAATACAATTAAATATATAAATTCTTTCAATAATACTATTTGTGTATATTCAAATGAATAGTTATTTATAAAAGTACCAGGAAGTCGTTACAAGAATACGTCATACGAAAATTTATTTGAATCAAAACTTTTCAACATGCATACGTTTCGCTTTACGTATAAAATTATAGGAGATTGTTTATAATTCCATAAATAGATGTATTAGGAAGTAACTATCAACTAGTTTTAAGACATTTGGCAGGCCGGTAGTGGCGTGATTTAAAGGACGTCAAGTCTTTATTTAGACGTAACCTAGCTTAGATGTAATGGCCTCTGTGGTTAAAAGGTAAAAATTTCAAACGACCAACAATATTTCTATTAAAAGGCCATTGGCATCAAGTGAATAACTAGGGCATGTATACATAGTATCGATATTTAAGTAAATATGATATGTAATTATTCATTTTTCTATTATTGTAATTTTTTGTTGATTTGTTTCAACTTATTAAATGAATTAGATTACGATATATGTAAGTAAATACGTCTTTCTTTTTTGATACTTTTATGCGGAACATCTATTGGAACGCTTTAGGAGAAAGTTCGACCCTTATGACGTGACGGGAAAAGACTGGCTGGCTATTGGGTGTGCGCGCGCGCGCGCATGTGTTCGCGCGTATGTGTGTGTGTGTATATGTGTATGTGTGTGTGTATATGTGTATGTGCGTGTGTGCTTGTGTCTGTGTGCGTGACGCTTATACGACATATTACATTGCTATATATTATAACAATAATAAGATAAATCTTTTGTTTTTATTCATTTGAATGCATATTTATTTATTGGTTTTGTTTTATTTTGCATGATTTGATTAAAAGTACTCCGTTTGTAATACTTTATGATAACAAGTGTATTATGTACCGCGAATACGTAATTAAATCGAAACTCATTCAGCAATAAATATAATAATTATGCTCTCTTATCGTTATGGGTTAGTGAGCGATAAACTAATACTATGTTAGTGCTTCTATAGATAATCCTATTAAATTATAAATCTCTGATGTTGTCTGTCTGTGTTTAATTACACGTTAATAATATTAATAATAATTTTACGATTAACTATTTAAATAGATACAAATAATTGTTGCAGTATGATTATAAACACATATTAATTTTAATTCAAAAGAATTAAAATTAATATGTGAAATGTGTGTGATAAAAGAAAATAACCTAAAAAGGTTGTGTGAATGTTTGGCTTGGTACTAAACTTATTATTTACTCAACCACCAAATAGAAAAATAATGATGGGTGAATTATCCAAAGGACCAAACCACTTAGATTCTTTGGTTAGCTTCGAGTAAAAAGTGCTAAAAGTGGGTAATAAACTCATAAACATTGACATTAAAAATATTAACCATCCCGTACATCGTCACCACACCACCAACTGCCGAATCTAAGCTTTTATATCCCTGGTATCTGTTGTCTCAATGGCTCACTCATCCTTCAAACCTAAACAATACAATAATACTAAGTATTGCTGTTTGATAAAATATGTAATGGTTCATCTGTTCGCATGTTTTCCTTTTTTGACATAAAATTAATGGCACTCAAAGAAGTTTGTAGTAGTACATTTTAAAATTCATAATTGTCAATCACCAAGTCTGGCACCTAAAATGTATACGTTATACGTAAATAAATATTACAACATAAGGTCGATTACCTCGATAGCCTTTTTAAGTATATTGAAAATATTTTTTTTTTTTTATGGCCGTTTATTTAAATTGTCTCCGTTGTCGTCATTCAGTCTACCAGTATATAAGAATTTCTTATATTAACTTGTTCATTAGACGTATTGTCTATTGAAGTAAATTTAACCTTTGATCCAACACGCAATGTTTTTAAACAATTCCATTGAAGATGACATGACTGATCGATAATATTTGTAAATACAATTTTCCTAAATAAAAACATATTATTATACGGCCACGGTAAATGTATTGCTACATAATTACTAATAAAACGGAAATAACGGATATTGCATTTTCCTGCGAAACACTTATAGTTATTAATAGCTAGTATGATGCAAATTAGATATTTTATATAGAAGGTCTTACCTATAATAATATAACCGATAAATATTCTACATGTGATCGTATTGAATTGCTTTTATCAAAAATGTTACATACGATTCGATTCACTTGAATTCTACCTTGAAATTTTCATTTCTATTTTACGCGATATAAAGAAGTACTTACAGCACATAAATTAAAAGTCAGTATCAAATATTTATTTGGATAAACATATGTATCATGAAACAAAATACCCCCGGTGCGTCTTTCTGTCTGAATGAAATAAACTCAAGAACTCCCCAACGGATTTTCATGAGTAAGTTTTCCGACTGGCAGTTTTACTGGTTGGCGTCGCGGTAATCATATTTTAATTATTAGGTCTTTTATGTATGTAAAAGATAGTTTTTATCAAACTAATTATGATGAACGTAATATTATAATCTTAAATGGTACTGTTTTCAAATCGTAATCATTTGATACTATGCCCCTCGGAAGTCCGATATAACTTCCGACATTCAATATATACCCTGTATTTTGACCCCGTGCAACCAGTTATACTTGTTATTACTGACCACTGCAATAATAGTCACAAGTACAGTACAAGTGTAACTAATTCAAAAAATATCCTGTTCAATTATATGTCCTTTATAATATCTTGTATAAGATTTTACTGTACGGTACTGATTGTTATTTAATATAATTTTTAATTTTTTATTAAAGGAATATTAGAAATGCCCCAAATTAATAATGAAATTACCAAGTCTAAGCCTATTTACCCCTCCTTTTAAACTTATCAGTTGTGTTAAGAGTGGGTACGACAATAGCCCAAGGGGCCAGGATCGATTTTTACATAACTAGCCGGCCCTTAAATCTTTGCGCTATTGACGCTTGAAACCAATAGAAATTATATGTATGTATAAAATAACTGAATGGCAATAAAACGTTAAGTAATAGTAACTTGATATAAAAAAAAAAATTGCGATTTTTGTTGCAAATATTAATGCATTTTTGTTTGTGTAACGTGTTTTTGCATAATATGTATTATTTACATATAAGCCAAATAACGTATATGGCAAATATTTTCGCCTTTTTAGTCTACTAACCGTCGGTTGCACGTCAAAGGATTCAAACATAAAAAAAAAAAAATTGCCTTGACCATTTACATTCGGTCCATTCAATATTGTCGATCTTGTTTTCATTGTTTTGTAAATAAGCAAAAAGTTATTTATACAAAGTGATGATAAAAAATTCTGTGGGGCACGTAATTTTATTTTGTAGTAATTAAGCAAATTACAGTTTAAAATCTGTAGTATTTTTGCTTCATTTTCATAATAAGAACAAAACGAATAAAACGACTTGATGATGAGCATTATGCAAATAAGTTTTTTCGAGGCTAGCAATACAACACAAGGCGAGTAAGTCACACATCGATTGATAAATATATATATATATATGTATATTATGCGACACAAATTAAAAATATATAAAGAAATAAGATTTTTAATTGTGACAAATATTTGTACAAACTTTGATTTTGATGTCTATTTATAGTAATATATTAAGGTCAGTTACAACGACGATAATAATCTAAACGTTCGAAAGATATACGTTATGAATAAATATAACGTGAGTGACTGGCAACTATATAAAATTTTTACTAAAGAAATACTTTTCATTATGTGGTCGGTACGGTTAAATTTTTGTGTTTTGTAGTAAATTAGAGCATATTTATCATAAATAACTGCCTTACTTACTATTATGCTAATTCCGTGCCATTTGTAGTAGTTATGTTTTCATGCGTTTTATATTACCTTCACTTATATTTAACTAAGAATGTTAGAACCAAGCAAATATAAATCACCGATTTTAATCTACCTATAACTGTCGTATGATTTTGACATTTTTGAAGTTTATGTATTTCAATCTGAAATACATAAATTTTTATATAAAAAATCCTCGCATTATGGAGTTGATACGACGTTAGCTAGTTAAGCTAGTTATGTTCCGCAATATCTATTAATAAACACCTCAAATTCAGGCTAAGCGAACATGGCCGTTCATTTTATATATAATTTATTTATTCAATATCTAAGAAGGATTATACTCATTTATTGATAGTCAAAGTCAAAACTACTATCAGTTCAGAAATGAAAATACCCAATAATATAATTTTATATTGTTATCATTGTTTTAGAGATTATAAATAAGGCAAATTGATTTATAAAATATTATAAATAGATGAGTTCAGAATTAGTATTCGTTGATTTTCATACAGGATATAATAATAATTATTTAATTGAATTAAAATTATATGTATAATTATGTAATTTAGTATGTGGGAAAGAATAACTATTGAGTTTTATATAGGTTCTTCTGGGTAAAACATTTTAAAATATCCGTAAAATTATTCAAGTTTTTGTAAGAGCCTTAGCCGTATTTTTTTTATGTATGCAAATTTCAATTTGCCACTCCGGTTGTGCAGGGTCGATCGATGGTGCAATCAGAGCATTGCATACTTCAGTGCTGTCTAACAAAAGTATACCTTTTTTGTAATTCCACATATGAATGTTTTATTTCTATTTTTCTGTACACAAATATAAATTACGACTTGTGGCAATGTGTTTGTTTTCGATGTTTCTTTTTTTAAATATTTCTTTTTTATGTCTGTAATCTTCTTTTATTTTTCGGACAAAGTATGGATGGACAAAGCGTGGAAATCTTTTGTCCGAAAAAATACAACGATTTTATAAAGAGCTGCTATCTTTATAGAGCTATATGTAGACTTAACATAGCATAATATGAGGTTTCATTAATACTTTTTGTGCTATTGGTGGAAAATGAGCAAGAGGCTAATCCAATAAATTACCACCGGCGATTACCAACGTACATAGATTTCAGCAAAACCGGGGGCTTGCAGGCTTAGATTCTAAAATAATTACATTAGAGTTTAGGCCGCCAAACTTCGGTATCGATCAACCTGACGTCTGCAATTAATTTTATCCATAATATAACGAATTACAGTTCTGGTTGTTTAAACTAGTGCTTAGCTCATATGGATACATTACAAATCTCAGGTTCGATTCCCGGGCAGACAAATAGCATAGGTCACATTATAGTGCACAAGTGTGTAGGTAAATACATATAAGTGCACTTTTCATTATTTCACTCGAATGTGATGAGACGGCAAATCCCGGAACCGGAAATGGTTTATTTGTAGTAATTTCATTGTTTCGACGATTCGATTGACCTCTAAAAAATTTACGCTAATTGAATTAATTTGTAATAAGATTTATTACTAATAAAATATCAACATTAGTTTGATTATCCTTAATTTTAAAAAGAAGGAAGGAAAATTTTTACCCACTTACAGCCGGTTTCGGTCGCATTGAAGAAGTTCAAAGCGTGGACACGTACGAATCACTCTTGCAATTATTAATACAGGAAATAATAAATAAAGAAGGATGCCACTGTTTTGTAAATTCAAAACAGCTTCCGTTTTTCCTTACAACATGTGGTAATCCTCTGAATGTACTCGTTTTTTTTTGTGACCAGTGAGTAAAACACACAGATCTTAACCGAACTGACTTTTCTTGTACTTTTTTTTATAAGTCTTCGTGTATTCAGCTCAGGATATCTTGAGAAAACACCCATGTATCAGATTAATTCTGCCACATTTGTATCACAACCGACTAACCAACTTAAAGTGGAATATTATGGCTGATTAATGAACTGAACTACAAAAGTTGAAGTGTCTTCGCTTCAACTTTTGTAGTTCTGTTCATTCATTTGCGTAGCCGTTGGCTCTTAGTGGCTGTCACCTTACTTAAATTTGTCTAGAGTATCGTTCGCATTTATACCTTTATAAGTGGGAACCTTTGTCCGACTTTATATCAAAAAGGTTTGCTTTGTCAAATATATCTATCTACCAGGTACAATATATCATTATATAAAATATAATATAAACCTACATATAATAAAACTAAACGAATTCTTGAATATTTTATATATAATAAAAAACATTTTTTAATATTTCACTTGACATAATAACAGTAGTACTAGTAAATGATGATGCGATCCTTTGTTCGATTCGAATAAAACTCAACATCTGAGATACTTTTGTTGTTGACAAATGAAAGAATACTTCTGCTTCCCTAGCATAGGGTATTTTCCATCAGTATGATTATATAGTCTATTACAATTTAACAAATTACTCAAGTAGCTAGGTGTTGTAATGGTTTACCTATTCATGCGTTGGTCACACGTTTGTCTGAAAAGCACGTAGGGGCCGCACAATTATTGTTAATTAATTACCGCGGCAACAATGACATTAGTTACCTATTTCTTATTATCAATCGTTTAATTTGACAACGTGTGGATCTTATATGATTATTATTTTATTATTTATTATTATTATTTAAAATTGTAATTCTTTTATATGGTTAATTAGAAAAGGGACATAGCAACTCAATCTTAGTGTTGTAAGATACTGCATAAAATCTATTCTATTAATACTCCATCAGCACTACTGGTTCAACGACTTATAATGCAGAGGAAAAGTAACTCCACCACCAATATCGTACTTGAAGCAATGCATCAGGCAGAGGTTTGTCTGTAAAAATCTTCAAAATCGTTTTTCTTTTAGTGATATAAAAACAACGATTTTTTCAAATAAAGAAAGGGTAAGCGAACGACGACAAAATTTTAATTTTATGTTTTAAAAGTGATGTCCTCCTGACCGATTTCAGTCATCGTTCTCTCAACGGAGACTAGCACAAGTGTGTGTGCACAAGCACAGGTGAACTTTCTATTCTATCGCGGATGGAAGAATAATGCAACGTAACATTACTGACTTCAGGTATTTAAAATAAAACATAAGCTATAAAATAAATAAAACTCCTAATGTGTCCTTTATTTTTAAGATCTCATTTCTACATTATAATATATTAACCATTATATTATTTGGTCTCTGAGAGTTTAAATAACAGCCTATAATTAGTACTTTTATAATTAATAATCAATAAAATTAAGTGTACCATATATAATATATTTTATATAACAGTATTTTAATTGGTAATAATTTTATTTGGATAAGTTTTTATTGACTATAAATGTATATACTTGTTACAGCAAAATTAACTGTCATGTACAGTTGACACGACAGGTTTTTTTTAAATCTCGTCTGTGTGTGCATCAATACAAAGATATAATAAGCGCAGATATTGTTAGCCCATAATTATTTTCCTTGAATATTAAACCTGTTTTTTGATTTATAGAGATGAAAATACAAATGAATAGAATGATTGGATTTCAATAGGACAAAAACGTGAATTTATTTAAAACGTCACGAAGTTAGAAACTATTTTAATTAACTTATGACGAATAAAAAATAAATTATTCTCGGGTTAATTACATTTAATACTATATAATTGTTCATGTCGTGTTAATAAATAGTTAAGCAAACATAAATCGAAATTAAAACGATCCCGGGTTCATATCGGATGAATTTTTGTATAAATAAATAAATATTAGACAACATCACATACATTACTCTGATCCCAATGTAAGTACCTAAAGCACTTGTTTTACGGAAAATCAGAAGTAACGACGGTACCACAAACACCCAGACCCAAGACAACATAGAAAACTAATGAACTTTTTCTACATCAACTCGGAGTGGCATACCCATAAAAACTAGTGTACACACTACTCGACCACGGAGGTCGTGTATGTATCTCAAATCCTCATTAGAGTATTGTAGAGCAATAAGGTTCAAGCAGTCTCTTTAAAATTATATCAGGTCCTTGCCCAGCCAAATATTGTTACTTATATATTTAAGTTTGAAATATATTTGAACTGTAGATATTTTTCCAATTAATATTTAAAAAAAATTAAGTTCTTTTATTGAACAGTTTATTTATACTATTCAATATTTAAATTATTTTATCTTTTAAACGTATGTCCTGTATATTATGATGTGGTTTTTCCTCTAGCACCTCTAGTTCATTCAAAATTCAAATGTTTGTTGTGTACTTGTCTGATAAAATTTTTATTTGCATTTTTTTTAAACAAGTTACGTACTGATATTATTAATGTTCCATATATGCTTATTGTATTCGACTGCTAACACATCGGTCAATAGCTACCGTGTTAACAATCAGATTATACATAAGAAAAACCCGCGGTATTCCCAAATATTTTTTTTTTGCAGAAATAAAATACGCAATAAGTTTTCATTATGACTTGGAATACGTTACATTATTCAATATTTTTTCTTTATTTGAATATTTACGTCTTTGAAGTTAATTAAAGCATTTGCTTCGCTTGGTATTAATGCGGTTTTTCATTAGATTTTACACAACATTCAATATTGAACTACAGTGGTATATATTAATATTATTTATTAAATACCGTCACTCTACTTAACTTTGCCTATTAAATCTTATAAGGAAATAATATTTATGGAACAATTATAACGTGGTGCAAGGAACTTTGGTCTATTTAAACCTAATTAAGTCAAGGGGACGTTTTCGTTCCACTGAAAATAAAACACTTTTAAAACTGAAAACTGTAAAATACTATTACCGATTTAGTTGAAGGTCTTTAATAAACAGCAATATATGAGAAAAATATTAACATTGTAACAAAAATGGTCTGAGTATATATTGGTTATGTGGCTATCGTATCATTGAAATGTTTCCAATCCGATATTAACGCTTTCAGAGGCCTTTTTTGCACTTAATATAAATTGTAGATTTACAGTATTTATCTATCAATAATTTAGTTATATAACCGTTGTACGGATAAATCCAATAGGATTTTCTTACATCGATCTTAATACAGTACAATATAAATAAAATATATATTAAATTAAAATAAAACCTATGGTTATAATCAAGGACAAGTTATTTATGGCTGACTGAAAAAAAACTACTGAATAAATTACATTTTTTAATTATATAATGTATATAAGTATATGCGTTTATAGTTTCACGCGCTTTAAATTTATATTTAAAGGGGATTTAGAATTTATTTGTATGATAATTTGATGTTCTCATAATAAATAATATACTGTAATATATGACGCAATCAAATACAATTCGCTTTTGGAGTAATTAATTGTTATATTTTAATAAGATTGAAGATTTACACTGTTTACATTATTATTTATTTAAAGATATGTTAATTATATAATGTTATATATAAATCTAGGTTTTTGAGTTAATTTAAAGCATTCATTATATCCTTGGATATTCGTTAAATTGAGACTAGACGGTTTAAAATAAATTACATTTTGAAATATAATTATCACTCAAACAACAACGAGACGATTTATTTTTGTGTTAATTACGTGGGTTTTCTGTATCTGTTTTTTTAGTCATACTTATTGTGTATATCGGTATTGTGTACTCAATAAATTATTGACATAGTTTAAAGGCAGTCTATATAGGCTAAAGTTTTGAATTCAAACTTACACAAACTAACAGATATGGGTTATTGTGGCGAGAATTTCTAAATAGTCCAACGCTTGCAAGTTTTATATGCCTATATTCCCTGGACTCAGATAACAAATAAACAATGGGATTACGCCTGAACTCTTTACGTTGTTGTCCGATTGCTATCCCATCGGACTATTTGAATTATGGAATAATAGTTTGCGCACACATTTATATTTAATAGTATTACTATTATTAGTTAAATAATTATTGTTACTTTAATTAACAACATAAAGAAGTCCTAAAGGATCATTACGTATTACAAAAATAAACTCTTAAACGTCTTTAGATAAAGAAATAAATATATATTATACATAAATAAAATGTCGCCTGTGCACTTGGCTATTATCCGCTGAGACGGATCGCCGTAACCGGGTTAATGAAGTTATTTACAATATATTAGTAAGACGGCTCAGAACAGATTGTGTACACTATGTGAATTTTATCAAACAAATTCTTAATAAGTATTTTTTTAAATCTTAATTTAAAATCGCGACACCGGCAAATGTACCAAGCCTTAAATGGGTACCACTGCCTGTAGATATTTCAACTGCAAGAAACTGGTTTATAGTGTTGTACTTACATTGGCTAACTTACACAAACCGGAA
This sequence comes from Vanessa tameamea, assembly GCF_037043105.1. NCBI lineage: Eukaryota > Metazoa > Arthropoda > Insecta > Lepidoptera > Nymphalidae > Vanessa > Vanessa tameamea. The sequence continues at coordinate 9,685,884 of NC_087319.1, read as the reverse complement.
CAGATCACTACTAAGTATTGCTGATTGGCGGTATAAAATGTAGTTTTCTTGAATTTTAATGTATTTTCTTTAAATAAAATGATAATAAAAAAATAATGTTGCAAGGACAATTGTTATCATTCCACGCGGTCTTGATTGGTACAGCAGCAATTTTTCATTTCAATCAATACAAGTTATCAACTTAAATATACATATATGTAAATAAATGTAATATTTTATAAATATTATATATGTAATAATAAATAAATAATAAATTTATAAATGTAATATTTATAAAATCTAATATTTTATAAATATTATTGAAGTGAAAATACGTAAATAAAATTGAAATTATATATTTATTTAAATTGTCTGTATTTCATTGGTCGTGTGATAATTACAATGTAATATAAAAATCAATTTAAAAAATTACAGCTGCTATGAATGAATTCGGATCCTCAATTCAATTAATATGATTAATTAAATATAAATCTACCTCCGGTTCAGAACGAAGATTCAATAAAGTTCTGGCTTAAAACTCAGGTAATTATTTAATATAAGTAGATTATTGGATTCATTAATTACTAATAATTTTGTACTCGTATATCCTGCATCAGAATCAACGAATACTAGTTTTACGTGTTTTTGTTAAATCGTATAAATTAATCCTCTATTGAATTGAGGCATTTTCCTATATTTTTTTATTCATTGTTGAGCGCGTTCATCGTCGCATCAGAAATTGACAATGTTAGAAGTGTTAACCTAAGGAACGGTTAACAATTTTTACATTATCACATACAATACGTACAAGGAAACTTAAATATCCTTTGTACTTTTAGGCACACAGCCACACTGATCCTTAAAACCGGAATTCTAATTATAAGTATTGCTGTTTGGACGGATCAGACGGACTTAGTTTAATTACCGGGTATTTTTCTTCAAAAATTCTAAAAAAAAACATACAGTTTCAATAATTGTGAGACTAAATATTTTTCTAACCAAATATTCTTGACGAATTTTTCTTACGAATACAATTTTTTGTTTAATCTGTCACGAAACTTTTGTAATGTTGTACGGATAAGTCCAATAGGGTTTTCTTACATAGTTCTTAATACAGTACAATATAAATAAAATGTATATTAAATTAAAATAAAACCTATGGTAATAATCAAGGAGAAGTTATTTATGGCTGACTGAAAAAAAAACTACTGAAGAAATTACATTTTTTAATTATATAATGTATGTAAGTATATGCGTTTATAGTTTCACGCGCTTTAAATTTATATTTAAAGGGGATTTAGAATTTATTTGTATGATAATTTGATGTTCTTATAATAAATAATATACTGTAATATATGACGCAATCAAATACAATTCGCTTTTGGAGTAATTAATTGTTTGATTTTAATAAGATTGAAGATTTACACTGTATACATTATAATTTATTTAAAGATATGTTAATTATATAATATTATATATATTGTAATATAAAGCAATTAAATATTGAAATAAATCTAGGTTTTTGAGTTAATTTAATGAATTTATGTTTATATCCTTGGATATTCGTTAAATTGAGACTAGACGGTTTAAAATAAATTACATTTTGAAATATAATTATCACTCAAACAACAACGAGACGATTTATTTTTGTGTAAATTACGTGGGTTTTCTGTATCTGTTTTTTTAGTCATACTTATTGTGTATATCGGTATTGTGTACTCAATAAATTATTGACATAGTTTAAAGGCAGTCTATATAGGCTAAAGTTTTGAATTCAAACTTACACAAACTAACAGATATGGGTTATTGTGGCGAGAATTTCTAAATAGTCCAACGCTTGCAAGTTTTATATGCCTATATTCCCTGGACTCAGATAACAAATAAACAATGGGATTACGCCTGAACTCTTTACGTTGTTGTCCGATTGCTATCCCATCGGACTATTTGAATTATGGAATAATAGTTTGCGCACACACTTACATTTAATAGTATTACTTACTATTATTAGTTAAATAATTATTGTTACTTTAATTAACAACATAAAGAAACCATAGAGGATCATTACGTATTACAAAAAGAAACTCAAAAAGGCACGGCTGTAAACGTCTTTAGATAAAGAAATAAATATATAGTATACATAAATAAAATGTCGCCTGTGCGCTTGGCTATTATCCGCTGAGACGGATCGCCGTAACCGGGTTAATGAAGTTATTAACAATATATTAGTAAGACGGCTCAGAACAGATTGTGTACACTATGTGAATTTTATCAAACAAATTCTTAATAAGTATTTTTTTTAATCTTAATTTAAAATCGCGACACCGGCAAATGTACCTAGCGTTAAATGGCTACCACTGCCTGTAGATATTTCAACTGCAAGAAACTGGTTTCTAGTGTTGTAGATACATTGGCTAACTTACACAAACCGGAACACATCAATACTAAGTATTGCTGATTGGCGGTATAAAATGTAGTTTTCTTGAATTTTAATGTATTTTCTTTAAATAAAATGATAATAAAAAAATAATGTTGCAAGGACAATTGTTATCATTCCACGCGGGCTTGATTGGTACAGAAGCAATTTTTCATTTCAATCAATACAAGTTATCAACTTAAATATACATATATGTAAACAAATGTAATATTTTATAAATATTATATATGTAATAATAAATAAATAATAAATTTATAAATGTAATATTTATAAAATGTAATATTTTAGAAATATTACATTTATTGAAGTGAAAATACGCAAATAAAATTGAAATTATATATTTATTTAAATTATCTGTGTTTCATTGGTCGTGTGATAATTACAATGTAATATAAAAATCTATTTAAAAAATTACAGCCGTTACGAATGAATTCGGATCGTCAATTCAATTAATAAGATTAATTAAATATAAATCTACTTCCGGTTCAGAACGAAGATTCAATAAAGTTCTGGCTTAAAACTCAGGTAATTATTGAATATAAGTAGATTATTGGATTCATTAATTACTAATAACTTTGTACTCGTATATCCTGCATCAAAATCAACGAATACTAGTTTTACGTGTTTTTGTTAAATCGTATAAATTAATCCTCTATTGAATTGAGGCATTTTCCTATATTTTTTTATTCATTGTTGAGCGCGTTCATCGTCGCATCAGAAATTGACAATGTTAGAAGTGTTAACCTAAGGAACGGTTAACAATTTTTACATTATCACATACAATACGTACAAGGAAACTAAAATATCCTTTGTACTTTTAGGCACACAGCCACACTGATCCTTAAAACCGGAATTCTAATTATAAGTATTGCTGTTTGGACGGATCAGACGGACTTAGTTTAATAACGGGGTATTTTTCTTCAAATATTCTAAAAAAAAAAACATACAGTTTCAATAATTGTGAGACTAAATATTTTTCAAACCAAATATTCTTGACGAATTTTTCTTACGAATACAATTTTTTGTTTAATCTGTCACGAAACTTTTGTAATGTTAATATTATATGTGAACTATTAAGACGTTCTAAATATAAAAAGGTCGTAACTTTAACAGCATTGTTTATTACAAAATAAATCATATGTTAATATAACTTTGTATTGATTCGGATAAAAATCATTCAACCATATACTTCTTTATTGCGGTCTACTTAGTATAATATCAGAAATGTTTCAGTTTTGTAATATATAAAATTACTTAGTCTGGTCACATCGAGGTCAATGTATCTTGTTGCCTTTTATTATCTTAATAGGTATAAGAGAAATTATCGACAGAAGTAATGTAATGTAAGTAGTACTTCTTATACTATGATATTCATTGATCAAAGATAAGGTTTTATTGAAAAAGTATCTGTGTCAGTTGAGATAATAACAATAAATTCCTTTTGTCCAATAAACAACATACATTAAGATTTAATGTGATATTGTAATATTATTTATGCTTATTTTAAATACATATATTTAAAAATGCCTAAATTAACAGCTGCACTATTTATTATTAAATCTATTTATATAATACTTATGTATACGGGAAAATGTACTTACTTTTAAAGAGTCCCATTTTAAAACACTTTCTCATTATGCTTGGGAAGGTATTTAACTTATTTACTTCTCCCATTTATAATTTGCACATAAACTATTATTAATATATATTTAAGTGCATTTCACGATGTAAGTTTTGTTTAAAGTCCGTGTGTAGCATCGGGTCGCTACGAACTATTGCATGCGACTGAAGGAGCCGGCGCTGCGCAGGCGCAAGTGGCACCGGGCTTGTGGCCTCGCTCATTGCCACTCTACATGGAAATCACATCCATGGATTATCCAATTAGAATCGAATTTTGTCACTATCTATGAAAACAAACACGAATATATATTTGAGTTTGTGTAAGTGAAAATTGGTGACGCTGTTTACATCTTTAAATATTATTACACATGATCTAATATTATTAATCGCTCGGAAGCAATTACCGCTGAGATAGCATACACGGAAGCGAAGAAGATTTTTATGTTTTCCTTATTTTTTGTTGATGTAAATAAATTAAATTGAAATGCTTTTTAATTGTTCATTATAATTGACCAAGAGTTAATTTTTTCAATAGATATTGCAATATATATAATCATTTCTGTTGTTTTTTTTTTGTTAATAACGAATAGAAACATATTTGTCTATGAAATATAAATGGTGTATTTATCTATGGATCATTTATCTAAATGTCAAGATAATAAAAACCATATTAAGAGAATGAGTATGAAAATAACCTTGCGAATGCTATCTGTTAGGAGAGATAATATTTCTTTTACATTAGCGATAATCTTAAACTTGTAATACATACTGAAATCAAACTAAGTGCTTTATAAAATGTTAAGTTCTTAGTAAATAAAGATAATTAATATATAATTTAGATATATAACAGTTAATAAGAACGGCATCATTTGAAATGAAGTCATTGACATAGAATTTTACGTTACACTACGAGTTCATCATTACCACATGAAGAGGATGTTGACGTACCTTACTGTATGTTACTACATAGTTAGTCAATTAGTTTGTTGGTCTATCTTTCTTTCACAGAGGAACGCATCGAATTACTTCCTTTGCATCTATATAGTATATGCTCGGAGAGTAACATAATACTATGTGTCACTTTTCATTCGCGGAAATTTGACGGGAGCGAAGGCGCGGATTATAATTGGTAACTTCTGGTGGTACAGATACTACTAGTTAACAAAAGTAATGTTAATTTAAACGTTGTTTTTTAATGTTGATGTCGTACTGACCGATTTCGGTCACTAGTCTCAAGGAAGACTCGCCAACTACGCAGAACATATTACAATGCACAAGTGTGCCAGGGTGTGCAAGGGTATATATTCCCTCACTCTCATAATCTGTTGGGACGGCAATACCGACACGACCGGAAAGGGTTCAGGCGCAGGAGTGACTTCCAACTTCTAGACTCCGGGCTCTTACTGAGAATTTTACTATATAACTTTTTATCGGTTCCATCTGGATTTTAAATTCAGAACATTGGTAATGTGCTCTTATATAGTGGCTACACTAGACCAACGTCGCAGTCATTAATTTTAATAATTCTTTTGTTAAAAATTTCATTTGATTAGCTGCGGAAGATTGATGTACAACTTGCTTCTGACCGATTTCGGACATTTTCGATATTGTGCAGCCAATTGCGTGAGATATTAGCGGGCATAAGTATGGGGGCAAACACAGGTGCATTCTTTATTTTTTTAGTCTGTTAAAGTGGTGTATTTAAGAATCATTTGCTTAACTATTTATTAAAGTAGTGAATGATCATAACATAGTTTTGGTATACTCAGACTAAATAACCTTCTGACACACTATCAAATATAATATATACTAATCAAAGACAATAAGATACATAGAATGGAGGTATAACTAAAATATAGCATTTAGAAACTGAAGCGGTTCAGACGCAAGACTCACCGTCTTTACAAGATTTTCAATGCACGAGATTGTAACACTACCAACGCTATAACTGACTTTTATTGGTCTGACCGGGGATTTTAAGTCAGGACCTCGACGTTTCTTTCTCGAAATCTGTTTCCCCAGTGAAGAAGTATAAACTTTCTTAAAATATACAATGGTTCCGTCTAATTATTTTCCGTTCATTTCGATTAATTCATTTTATTTTACTTTTCCTACCATTGAAATTTTATGTTGAAAGAATATTTGCCTAACTAATACAAGAAAATAAAAGAACAACAGTTTAGTTAGTATTCGTTGGTTTCCATACAGGATATATATTGTATATTTAATTATATGTAATTCAATTGAGCTTTATTGCTGAAAATTAATTTATTTTGCTGATTAATGATTAATGCTGTATTGCTTAAAATCGCTTCGAAAATAAGCCATTATTTTGCTTAAAAAGTGAAGGGTAAAAAATGGTTGTGTTATCCCTAAGAGATAGACATATACCATCGCGGACTTTTTAAAGTGTACATACATTGTAAAATACTGTAGTACATTATTTTGATCTATCTTGGGTTCAGCCAGCCTTTGCAATATAAGCGCAAAAAATATATTTATTTACGACATAACATTAGAAACCTCTAAAATAAAATTATCAGTGTTTCTTTACTAAATTGTGCATGTATTATACATAAAACCTCCTCTTGAATCAATCTATCTATTAAATAAAACCGCATCAAAATCCGTTGTGTAATTTTAAAGATCTAAGCATACACAGGGACAGACAGACAGCGGTAAGCGACTTTGTTTTATACTAAATAATGATAAATGTATTTAAAAATAATAAGGGGAAATAACATCATTACATAACCTTATAACTCCATTAGTCTATGTTTAAAAGGCTATAAACTGATTGACTGATATTGTTATCTGGGCATTTTTTTCAAAGTTTGCACAATTGTGATTTCAATTGTCGCCTGTTTAAAATAGAAGATTACGTAAAATTGTAATTTCTATACGAGTATTATGTTTTATTTTCTTTTATGTTTATATTATAAACGATTTTTTTTTCTATATATTTAAAATAAAATTGTAATTAATGATCGATGAATCCTTATTTTGTCATGTCCTATTGAATAGTTGTCAGACTTGAATACCATTGTTTCTAAATTCTGGCTTTATTAGCATCAACTCATAGTTTTATTGAAGAAATATTGAAACTGTCTCCTGAATGTGATATATGTATTATTGACATTACTTATTCAAAAATTTAAACTTTAATATGTACAGCATTACATTTCCATAAACAATAAAATACAAGAACAATCTGAAATATTTTCTAACGAAAGTACATTTACTCTATAGTTTAGAGTTGGCTGAGTAGTTTCGACGAATAAATATATTTTCTTTATTTGATTTTTTGATCTTGATTTAATCTATGCCTTTTCATAGACAAACACATAATACATACGCACAGACACGGAGAGCGCACGTTACGTTGCGGTAAATGGTAAGAAAGGTATGTATATTGACATAGGTCGGCGATTTTAATGATGCTGTTATTGTTACTTTACAAATGTTACTGTTACTTACAAAAGAGCGCCATCTATTGTCGATATTTGAAAGCATTCATTTTCATACTAGCGCGGCAAAATGCGCATCTTTTTTTTCGTATTCTATAACTTCGTTTAAGAGTTAAGTTTTTATGTGTTACTCGCTTGAAGATTTATAGTACCATCAATGAACAATAGATGGCAGGCTAGTCGAATCACATTTTTTTTACAAACATAGTCAAATAGGAGTTTTGCGTACTTGATGAAAGTGACACGTTCTCCCGTAGCAGCTATTATTGAAGATAGATCACAATAGATGACGTGCGAGTCTTTTTTGATAATATTTGTCAAATAAATTTAAAGAAGTTTTGGCGACTCGTGCCGAATTAATAATTTTTCGTATTGTATGCTTTGGATCGTATACTCAAATGTTTATTAATACTTGTTATTTACACTGGCAAAGTGTAAGCAGTAGGTGTCGCAGCATTGCAACGAATGCAGGTCAATTAGCTAATAAATTAATAATTACAGACCGTACAACGAGTAGAACATATAAACATCGTATGAACGCATAAATGAATATATCGACTGCGTTAACATATATTTATATCTTGTATCTTCTTCTTTTAATAGTTTATTAAAATTTTAAAATTCTTTTAATCAATTAACAAGTATAAGAAGTTTTGTGTAATGCGTTTTGTTTTATATTATTATTTTAAAGAGGTGACCTTAAAGAAATTATTTAATTATTTTATTTAAAATGAAAGTTCAGTTTAAAGAAGGCCAAATAGGCAAGTTTAAAAAGAAAAAAAAAACATGCTGCGCAGGTGTTTGCTTTCCTCTTGAGAAAAAGCTTTAGAGGTTATTTAGTGGAATAAGCTCAAATAAGTGTTGGTAGATATTCTCCTTCATTCTTCAGACATAAGATAAACTATAAGTACACATGAAAATACAAAGATGCTTATTCGGGTTGAACTTGCAATCTTCGGCTAATATTTACGTTTTCTAGCCCTTAGACCAGTGATTCCCAAAGTGGTCCAGGTTCTGGGGGTCTACGTAGGCGTAAGTAAAAAATGGGGGTCCATAAGATGTTAATGAGGGTCGACGAAAATTTATCTGCTTTTGATAGTAAAGAGCAAAAAATGTAAGCATAGTTTTTATAAGGGCCTACCTACATTGTTTTAAGTACCTAACTAAGCAGATAATATTTTAATAAGGCAAGCGACTGTTACTTGTCCAAACTTGTGTATTCGATATTACGTACAATTTCGTGTACAGACTTGCAAAACGCTATCCGCCCGATAATGCTTAATGGTGCATGCTTAACGATATTTTACTCTGTTTTCGATTCCGTATTAGAGTTCCTAGAAAGTAGAGATCCAGATTTAAAAGAAAACTTGATCAAATTCAAAGCAGACATTGTGCATTTGACGGATTTGTTTTAAAAAATAATTATATTAACTTGCAGTTACAAGGTGACAGCCTGAATTTAATAAAAACAAAGGGGATAATTTCGGCTTTTCTTGGGAAATTGAAATTTATGAAGCAAAATATTAGTCGGCGCGAATTCTCTCAATTTCCAACCTTGTCGCAGGTAGAATGTATTGATGAGGATATCTATACCTACAGTCAACATTTAAGTGCCCTGCGTGATGACTTCAAAAACAGGTTTGAAGATATGCTGACGATGGATATACCACAATGGATCATAAATCCATTTGATGAAACGGAAGTGCCCAATGTTGTATTACAAGAGGAGCTGCTCGAGCTAAGCACCAATGAGGACCTGAAGGTGAAATTTATTTTGGCTGCAAGCAGAAATACCCGAAAAATATCCTGGACTGTGGGAAATAGCAAAGGAATTTTTTAATAGCTTTTCTAATGTGGTACTTTGGCTTTTCTAATGGTGGACTTTTAGAATGTGGTAGAAATGTAGCAGCAGGGGGTCCACCGAAACCAGTAAAATTTTGAAAGTGGTCCACGAGAAAAATATGTTTGGGAACTACTGCCTTAGACTATATACAGCCCGTATATTGGGCTTAATAGAAAATTTAAATATTAAACTCCATAGTTTAAAATTTAGATTTAGAAAATATATTCGTCCATCAGTATTATTTACAGCATCAAATCAAGTGTTTCGGTTAGCTTGTAGCCTTGATGGTTATTTAATATATTTTAAAAATATATTTCCTATATTATATTTCGTTTCAAGTATCTTTCTTTTTATATGTACATATTTTTTGTATAAAAAATACAACACTTCAATGAAAATCATTGGGCGAAACCTTGATTTACATGTGCAAATTCGGGACGGATTAAAAATTTTATTTTTCATACTTTCATTTCCTAAGTGAATGGTTATTTTTAATTTTTTTAATTAAATCATTCACTACTTTTATTAATAAAAATGTTGAAATTCTAATAATATTTTGTTAATATAAATGCTTTGTCACTAATTCAAACTGAATAAACAAAAATGTAAATACCAATGTAGTAAATTGTTCCAGCAAGAAATTCAGAAGTTAGTCTCAGCCGCAAATCGAATTAACTCCATAATAATAATTTTAATTTTTAACCTATTTAGTGAACTTTTTTTTTTTAAAAAAAAGATTCGCTTCTCTCCTCTTTCCCTAACAAACTTATACACTGTTCCTATCAAAATAAATATTTCTTCGGTTAAATAGCTAAAAGTTTTTGTTTTTCATATAAGTATTTTATGGTTCACTTTTAATAAGCTTGAGACTTTTCAAAACTGGCATTTGTTGAATTTAATTACATTTTTGTATTTAAAAAATAGTATGTCATTTCTCGTCTTTCATCGCTAGCCGACGGGGTAGATGAGTTTACAAGTCGAGAGATAAACGTGAAAAAAAACGTCTTTAGTGGAGAGGTGACGGTTAGAGTATGAGAGCTGATGATTGTACTCAATGACTGCTAGGGATGCTGCGGACAACTAGGGGCTGATGACGATGACATTTAACTAAAAGCTAGGGCTTGGAATTTGTATATTTATATACTTTACAATTTAATTTGTTGAAACTTAGCTAATCTATTATACTTTGTTAGACATTATGCTAACTTAATAAACTAGTAGGTCGCCTGCGAAACTTCGCGTTTATTCAATATTTTTTTTTAGGAATTTCCAAACGTATGATAGGTTTTGTTTTGATTTCATTTCATTGTAAACTGCAAATTACTCATCTACATTTGGCGCCAAAATGATGATAGCTTTTTAAAATGTTTATTTTTTAATGTCAAATAGTAAATATTAGTTCAGTAAATTGCCAATCAAGAATCCTCTTTATTTTTCTGCACATCTACGGCTGGAGCTCTTCAAAATGAGACAATAACCGTTTTTTTATGCGCACTGGGACAAAAATCGGCTTACGCTATTAATATAAGATATGATCAATATATTTACTCATTTCTCATTTACTTAATATTTGATCATTATAAGTAATTATTAGTTTTAAACAAAATTAGACTAAATTAGAAGAAATAAATAAGAATTATTCTTCTTATTCGAAGTAACGATAAACGTCTATTTTTTTTTAATATAACGATGCCCGAGTATTTATTTAAATGTTATTTGAAAAACGTTTCTTTTTTTTAATATGAAATATTGCTCAATAAGACTTTTAAGTTTTTATAATAATAATAATATATAATTTATTTAATAGAAAAAAATCCTTAATAGTTACGTACACTACGTAAAAACAATATTCAAAAATAAGTAGCTAACTTGATACATTATTTATAAAGGTCCTTTGAAAATCAGTTTGTTTTTTAAACAATCAAACTTGTGAAAGTACGTATGCTAATAATAATCTTACACTCAATATAAACATTTACCAGGAAATCAGTATAAAAAATATTCACGATTATGACGTACTTTGCTTACCAGATCTATTTAATATTAGTAGCATCAAGGTTGCATTCGAAGTATTTTTTTTAATAAATTATATCAATTTTAGTAGTAGAGCTGTACGCAAGTTTGTCTGGATGAATCTTATACTCTCACACATAATTTTACAGCGAAATATAAATACTTTGTATTTTCGCTTAGAAGGGTTAATGAGTCAGTCTCAGTACAGGACCGTGTCCTAGATAATAAACAGAAAAAGTCGACTTTGCATTGGCTATTGACTCCTTAGGAGATTTAAGGATCATGTTAAATTCGATCTGTTAATAAATTAAAGCAAATGTACTGTATTTATATTATTTTGAAAATTGTCTGTTGGATTGACTATTCAAAAGAGTTTACGGTAAAATGAATAGAGTTGAAATCGTCCTTGGATAATGTTGGGAGGTGTTATTAAATTAAATATAAGATTAAGATTTATCTTGTTAAGACATTTCAATTTCAAAAAACCGGAATAAAAATTAGAGCGCCTTTAATACTAATAATATGTTTTTTTTGTTCCATCAAAATATAAATTTGACAAAGTCAAAGTCAAAAACTTTTATTCAATATAGAAATGTTTACACTTGCTTATTGATAGTCAAAAATCTACCATAATATATACATATAATACACTGACGGATTCATAAACTGCATAAGTTAAACTAATGCCGAGACTTTGCATTAATCATAAATAAAACAAAAAAATTTAAACTAGAACTGCAGTAAAAGATAAAAATATAGCTGGGACAATAAAACTTATGCATAGTCTCAAATTAGAGTAAAGTTTGAAATTAAAAATATAAATCCTTCTTTTTTAAATTTGCGATTGAAATTATTAATCTTAATTGGACTGAAGAGCAATAGGACTTCATTGATGAGTGCGGGACTTGTTTAAATGGTCTCGCAGAGTCTATCGTCGACGTGGGGAGAGATATGCTCAAAATTCTTTTGCGTGCTCCTTTTGGAGGAAGTTCGTTCGAACAGAGCTTGTGTTCATCGACAGGAGTTGTCAAAACGGTAGAAAAGTTGATTTGAAGGTGCAACAAATGAAATTGAAAAAACCAATGTCTCAATAAATAAACCAAAACCAATATTTGTTACATTTATCGTTGGTATTCAAAAAAATGAATGGTCCTTTCTAGTACACCAACATACACTTAAGGATATGATACTACGCCGTTATGAACAGAACTATAGGTTTCAATATAAAATTGTATTTGTTTTAATACTAAATGGTTTATGATTCCGTCATTCACCTTAATTTCAGTTAAAAGTTTAAAATAACTTATCACTGCGAATCCATAACATAGCGTATTAGAATAATAGCCAGATTTTTTAAACAATTAGACACTTAATTGATTAATTTTACTTTACTGCCTAAATGACTAATATTTTCCTTAATCATTTGTAATTACCTAATGTATGCAATATAATGTTCTATCGATAATTTTTAAAAGTAGTCAATACATTGCACAAAAAAAAAACGATTAATTAATTACTTAAAATAAGTATAAAATGTTTTACCCATCAAATTCTTGATCACTTAAATATAAACTCGTGCAGTGTAAGAAGTCCTATGGAAAAGGTAAGAAAATTTTAATTATATTTAAATTACTATAACATTTTATACATTGAACTGAAATAACGCCTCCTCTCCACGTGATGGTTTGAAACTTATTCAACCTTCTGCTTCAATGCAGATTTGAGTCGTATGTGAATATGTACCACATGTGTGCATCCTTCACAAATTAACCCATATGCTTAGGATGATAACATTAATTAACTGAGCACGGAATATGAACCCAAGGAATACTTCAGTACGTGTAAATTCAATGGTATTCTATTAAGATTTCCCAGTTCTAACCACTCGGCTCTATATAATTTATTTAATGGCTTCTATTTTTGAAATATTTTATTGCCAACTATATTTATCACAAATGCATACAAAATGAGTTTTAATTTCAGATGTTTCGTCTAATAATATTATTTACTGCATCAATATTGATCTTCAGTTACAATGTGGAAGCAAAAATCGATAGTAACAGAGGAGTCAGACAATCAAGCCCAGAACCAGATCTTAACTCTTTATTCGTCGACAGTTTTGGTAACATAGGTTCTATAATAACATTTTTAAAATCGCAAGTTCGAGATATTGTCATAGATATATTTATCGAAGTGGTTAAATTCACAAGAGGAGTTTTACATGAATACAAAGTGAAGTTATTCAAAAGATTAGGAAAGTATACACTTTCTGATGTATTCCATTTCGTATTTGATGGAGTTTTTGAATTTGTTGGCGAAACTGACTCGAATATTGAAACTTCAATGGAAAGTGAGGGCTCGCCCGGACCATCAGTGTATGATCCGAATTACGATTTTCCTGAACCTTACTACCTCGAGAAACTCATACAGGCTGAGAGAAAGTAATTCATAACTAGGTTTTGGCTAACAGAGTTAATTTCTAATAAAGGCAAAAGTTCACTTTCATCCTGTGATATTTGTATAAAAAAGTTTTATACTGTAAGCGAGAGTGAATATATATATGTACCTATGTGTAGAAATAAATATGTTTGATAAAGTTATTGTTTTTTTTTTCAAGTATGTTTATTTACTAGTAGTTTAGTTCGTTTACTATTTAAAAATATAAATAAGAAATGAAATTCTTACAATATCAGTTTAGTACAAAGAAAATAAATGATAGTATATTAATAATTTCGTACGGGTCTACGATAGACCTGATCGAAACCTATCCGCGGTTATAGATCATTAAAATATATATATATTTTTAGTCGACAAGATATATCAAAAATTTATTTTTTATTACATTTAATATAGCAATATCTCGCTTATAAGTGAGATATTGCTATATTAAATCCATGAATTTCAATGACATGACAGTTCGACGGGCGACAATGTTTGACGTTTACGTCGTATTACGTAAGTCGTGTAAATAATAATTATTGTTAGTTTTCACCACCTAAATAGAAAATATTGATGTTTGTCAATCACGTTTATAAAAAAAAAATATGCGAAAAGTAAATGATAAACCATACTTATTTGTTTAGTTTTATTTATTTCACCCGAGTGAAGCCGGTTTTTCTTCTAGTATCTCATGTTTTAATTGACTGTTTGTATATTAAAGTGCATTGTACCGATTGACTTTACGACTGATTCCAACATATTTTTACTGATTTGTTCGCCAGACGATACAATCTAATAAAACTGTTTCTGTGGACTGGAGAACTTGAATAAGACGAATCGAATTCGAATCATCCTAAAATACGATCCGTACGATCTTACCCCAACGCACCATATATCAACATTTCGGAAAAAACTCACAGTTATATGCTTTGGATCAATATTTCACTGTAATATTCTTATTAAATTAAGTAGAAATATTCTTTAATATGTACTCCTTAATCATGTTAAAGTATGTAAAAAAATCTTAAAAAATAATAACTTACAAATTCCCGGAGCACTATCGTTATTTTCATAATCTATCAAATAGAAGAGAAAGGAGACCAAAACGATCAGTAAATAGTTCATAAGTTTTTTATGAATATTATAAACTAGTTTTCACCCGCGGCTTTGCTTGTGTTTTATGAGTTGGTTGTTAAGTATTATTTACACAATATCTTTTAAATTATAGCCTGTGTTATTCTGATGTATGCCCCGTATTACTGAACTTTCATTAAAATCCATTCAGTAGTTTTTGCGTGCAAGAGTAACAAACATGCATACATACAAACTTTACAATATTTGTAAGGAAGTAAGGATCTTTTATTTTGCCTAAAAGCCAGACAGGTTGTTTTACTCCTTATATTATTTAAGAGCAAAAATTTATAAATAACTTTGCTTCTAAAAATGTTAAGGCGTTTCAAATTTTTTTATTATGCTACTCCTCAGGCTATGCAAAATAGTTTGTGTTAAGTAAAAAGTATTATAAAACAAGCTGAGATAAACTTTTTTTAAATGTTTAATTACTTTTCTGTTTCAAATTAGGTAATAGTTTTTTTTTAATTTAACTTATATTATTTTATTTATAATAAAGGCAGAAGTGCAAGTTTTCCACCTGATTAGTATGTTGTGAACATTGCCAATATAATATATATAATATAATTATTGATCTTGTAACAAATCTTCACACAGTTGGTGCGCCATGAAACATGGATGTTAAGATTTTATACCATCAGGCACGTAATTACGCCGTCTCACTTGCTTTTAAAATCAGATTATTTAATAAAAAAAATATAATTATTTGGCGATAGGATATGTAATGAGTGGGTGAACAAATACTCACTCAGGCCAGCTTGCACAGAGTCCTGTCTCCAGTGAATTATACCAACCATGTCTCCACTAACGATTAGCACATCTTCAAGAATAGTCAGAACCAGTATATTGATGTTCAACTTAATTAATTGAGGTTGTTTCTAGGCTCAAATATTTATTTTATTTTATAATTATTTATCAAAGTTATATTAATAATGTAACTAAATATATAATGATGTAGTTCTCTATAACTGAATATGTAAAATTACAGATAGGTAGACTGGTAAATGTGGCCATTTGTCTGTCCATACTGTATATATGTCCCTATTCCCTGATGGTAATTAATCACCACTGCTCATAGACAGTACAGTACAGTAAGAATAATGATTCCTCATGATCCACGTTATTAGTTTAGTCATTAAAAAATTAAAACCAGGTGTTTAAGTTGAAATTTTTTTTTTAAATATAGAATTATGACATCTGTCACGAGATATACCGTTATTACACTTGAATATGTCACTTAAATAATATGCAGAAATCTTTAGTAAATCATTAATTTTACTAACAAGACTTCTAACACAATTTGTTTTATATATTTGTATATTTTTTTTTATTGTATATACCTGGACGTTTTACTACTTATTTATCATAAGCCATTATAATGATGACTAAAAAACTGGATTAATTGTTGATTATCAATTAGAATATATATAAATGTTATTGTTTTTAATGACATGTAGGCTCTATATAATATAATAGATGGAAATTAATAAGTGATGTCTTCAACCGGTTCATACAACCTTAACAAAGTAAACTTTATTTGATTTGAATCAGAAATATATTAGAAGGAATTTGGTTTTCGACAAAAATTATAAAATCTTAAGTTGAGAAATATATGTTCTTATCTGTTTTGGTTACACATATTTATAATCTTAATATCAATAGTATCGTTATAAACTGAGACGATAACTCACGAGGATATTAGCTATGCGCGTACCACACATTACAAAATATATTGCACAATTACAGTCTATTCCCTCATTGTCGTAATTCGACCGAAAAGAATTCAGGCGTTGGATCAGCTTGGATATATTCATTGAATGGGATGATTGTATAAAAAGTGTTAACTCCCAATTTCAAACTGTTTTAAATTTTCCTACAGAGAAAGCCTTGCCATTTTTATTGGCTGACCCCGAAATTAAACCCAGAATCTCGTGACAAGATTTGCCTGCGCCTTTATTATTAGAACAAATATCTTAGCCGATGTTTGATTTTCGGGTCCAAGCCCAAGCAAGCAGCTTTCATTTATTAAATTAATGTTAATATTTCATTTCGTACTTGTCGTTAAAAAAGCATGGTGGAGTTAGTTCCAAAACCTTCCTCACGAGAGGAAAGGTGGCCTTCGCAGCAGACACAGGTATACTGAAGTTAGGGAGACGAGCAAATTGGCCACCAGATTGTAATTGACCACCAGCCATAGACATTTGCGGCGTAAGAATAACCATTTCTCTATACATAAACGCGACATCAGAGTCGCCGAGGCTGTGCTCTCTCTGATCGAGCACGGAGTAGGGCCCGCTGGATTGTAGTAATTAGGATAAAAAAAAAAAATCACCATATACAGTATTTTTATATATTATATATTATTTATTATGGACTATTTATATATTATTATAAATTGAAAAAAAAAAAAAAAATATGTCAGTGTGGGCCACGTCTTCCAAGAAGACGACAAGGTCGAAGTCCAGCGAAGATCTGCTGATGTTCAGTAAAAATATAAAATAACGCCACAGTTTATAAAAATAAAATGTAAAAAAAGGCACGGGCAACTGTGAGCCCGTGGATGTGGCAAAGTAAAAAAAAAAAAAGAATAACCATTTCCTACATTGTACATTGTACACCACCAATCTTGAAACTAGGTGTTTTGTCACTTGTGCCTGTAGTTACACTTGCACATTCACCTTTCAAATGGAATACAACAATACTACCAACTTCGAATTCTCTCGGTTAAATCTCTGGTTATATATTATGAATATGTGTATATTTAACGATCAATGCACCAGTTCTACAGGCGTCACATACATATTTAATCGTATTTAAAATATTATTTAAACTATAATTAATTCAAATGTCAATGAATTAAATAGTGACACCTAGACAACACTAGTAACATACGTGGTATAGTGGCTTTACCAGTGGACAGAATCACATTATCCTCCTTTGGACTATCACAATGAGATTTCCACTTGTGTATAATAATTTACATATGTTGTGTTAAAACCCACTTATCACATATTTCGCATCTGTAAGTTTTCTTGATTTTAAAAACGAGTTCAACCGATATTTTTCCAAGGGTTTTACCGTGTAATTTATTTATCGAAGTAAATAATTTTTAATCTTAATCGAATTCGAACTTAAAAGTTTATTAAATTACTTTTGATGTATTTCTTAATATGAAGTAAGATTTCCGAAATAACTTTTCACGGTTTTTTTTTACAACTGCCTCAGATGTTTTTTTGTGATTCCGAGGATATTTTTTTCATTTCGGCGCGTTATTTTCATATAATATATGATCAGTATATCTCGTAAGATGAGTTGTAGTAAGATTCAACAAACACTTACAGTATGAACCTTAGATATCTCAACCAGTTAGTGTAATATATTACACTAACTAGTTAAGATATCTCTTAGATAGGCCACAGAATAATTTGTAATAAAGAAAAAGAAATAAAAAAATCAAGAAAGTAATTACATGATTTTTTAAAGCGTCATGTCGAAATTTCCAATCTTTGGCATATCGACTTAAACTTTTACTAAATCTACTTACATATATAACCGTAAATATAACTCCGTCCATACATTAAAGGAAATTTTATTCCCTTACTTACTCATATAACGTTCAAATTATATAATAAACAATCGCTATAATTTCATTTTAAATTTGCTAAAAACAAAAATAAGGTTTATAAAAATATGTTTTTCCGTAAAAAAAAAAAATATAATGCATTTCAAGGAATAGTAGTAATTGCTGATAATAGCTTATTAGCTAAGAGATAATTTTAGAATTTAAAAAGTTATTTACTTGCCTCATAAATTATAATAAAAAAAAATATATATATATACTTATATTTTCATTTTCATTGTAACTTATATTTACAGTTATTGCTTTCGATACTAAAAATAATAGCAAAGTTGCCTATCACTGGATACATAACTTTGCTATAAAATAAATCAAGGAGCATGAATGTAGAGCGTGAGCGTGGTATTAACGTGAAAATCAAAAGCTTTATTAATTTATCAACAAGTATATTAAAATACAATCAAACGTCACGCTTTCACTAGAGTGAGATAAAAACTAAATATATAATTTTAAATTAAATAGAATAACTGCGTAATATAAGTATCATCTATGAATATAAAAGTTGTTTATTTTAAATTAACATACGACGTCAGTGGGTTTTACAATATACAACTTCCTAGGGAGAAAGTGAGGATATTATAGTAATTTAAATATTCGGAAGGTAAATATTATTTACGTAAGGTTCCTAATATTTAAAATTACTATAATTTCTACTGAAAGGAAACTTGACAGTTATGTTACTTTTAATATAAGTCATCTCAACAATGTGATTCTGTAAGAAACCATTCGTATGTATATTACTCGTGAAATATTGACAACCGACTTACAGTGATACGCCATTTTGATATTCTATAAATTTAATTATTATTGTAGTAAATGTTGTATATCACATTCTGACATTTCAAGCTTGTGTTCTGCGTTGAGTTTCTAGTTTCTTATTACAGAATACCCTAACTGTTCTTTACATTTTATAGTTTGATTTCGTTTATTAGCCAGTCAGGGAACAAGCATACTTACGCATAATATTAAAGATCTTACATATTTTTACATTGGTTTGTTTACTTTTTGGATGTGTGTAAATAGAACTCATATAATTGATGGACCTTACAAGGTCTAATCTACTCTATACGGTCTACTCATACAATATGGTTTATAGTTACAGGGCGGACAAGACAAGCTTTAAAGTATAAATATTTTGCGTATTCTTTGGTTAGAGCTTACTATATCAATACATTTGGAGAGTCAATGGCCGGCCTTCTTCATGCGAAAGGTGCCAAAAACTCGAATAACAGATATTCAAAAACTTTGTGTCCAAGATTAAAAAAATGAATCACGGCAGCACTTTTTTGTTTTTTATATAGGTATGTAAAAATTGACGTTGTTTTCATCCGATATAAATAAATAAATAATAAATTTAAAATTTATACTATAAATCAAAGTAACTTTACTACCCATAGTAGCAGTTTTACAAATATAATGTACACTGTGTTTTTATAAAAAATAGAGATTTTTTTATGTTATAGAGGGCAAACGAGCAGGAGGCTCACCTGATGGAAAGTGATTACCACCGCCCATGGACATCTGCAACAGCAGGAAGGTTGCAGGTTGCCGGCCTTTTAGGAAGGAGTACGCTCTTTTTTTGAAGGTTTCCAAGTCGTATCGGTTCTGAAAAACCGCCGGCGAAAGCTGGTTCCACAAAGTGGTTGTGCGACTAGTAGGATGCAAAGAAGGACCGCATCCCATCCCAATCTGCTGGCTTGTAGTGCCACACGCGGCGGCAGCCCACGAAACGAGGTCGTGAGTACCGCGCAACCGGCACTGTACTCCGAACGAGACAGTGGTCGACGAGCCCAAAGGGGGATCGACGATAATCTGATGGGAAGTGAGCAGAAGGTCCAACAGGGAAAGTGTATGATCCTCCACGTCTAGTATTCGCGTTGGCGAGGTGACCAGTTGTGTCAAATCATATGCTAAAGCGAAGTCGAGAACAGATCTACCCGCATGATCGGTAGTGCATGATCCAAGCCATTCGTCATGGTGGGCATTAAAATCGCCAAGAATTACGATATCTGCGGATGGGATCTGCTGCAGCACGGAATCTGTAGCCATTTGGACGTGCTCGACCAGTCCGTGGGTTCCGGCATTACCGCTATGGGACCTATAAAGGCACGCGTAGATTCGCGGATGGTCGTCGCAATCTACACGCAGCCAGATAATCGATAGGTCCTTCCTTTCAAGGCTGCCGAGGCGTCGAGAGCAGATATCATCTCTGACGTAAATGCACACCCCAGCTCGTGGTATAAAGGAATGTTCCAATTTATACCCGAGGTAGGAAAGAAAAGTCGTATCGGCAGGAGAGGGTATCTGGGTCTCGGTAAGAAAGAGCAAGGCCGGCTTCGCCGTCTCAAGGTGAAAGTGAACGGCGTTCAAGTTGGAGTTGAGTCCTCTTATGTTGCAGAAGTCCACAGTGAGGGTGGTAGGGGTTGCCTTATGATGCGTGCTCCGCTTGCCCCGATCAGTAGCGAGCGCAAAAACTGGTACTTCCCCGGGCGTGCCGGCCCATTTGGCTGCAACCCGAAGGTATGCAGTGTGGCACTACCACTTAAAAGATAAAAGTCTCCTCCTCACTCAAGGAGAAGGTTCGAGGTTATTCCACCCCGCTATTCCAATACGGATCGGAGGATTTAAGTGCATTTTTTTGCATTTTATTTTACAAAATTCAATTCAATTTTATGTTATGTTTTGAATCAAACCTGTAGCGTCTGCTTACTGTCATTAAATTCTAGATTAAAGAATTACTAATCCTAATCATTATAATTATTATTATGTTGACATAACCCAAGTACCTAACACAAAAAAGTAGCATGACTATTATAATCAATGCCGTCAAGTGACCGTTCATAATTTTATTACCTTCAAATGATCCAATTTGAGTTTATTTAATTAAGTTGTCCTCGTTTAAAAAATGTATTAAATAAAAATAACAATAAATAACAGCTTTAATACCGTAACGTTATCTTGGTATAAGTCGCAGGTTTGATGTTTGACCCCCTTATCGGATATTGTTAATATATCCACTATCAACACAAGTTTTTTTTTCTTTAAGTAAAAGTGACATTATATAAACACTGGAACGGAATTAAAAAACAAATTTCATTCTTTAATTGTAAAAAAATAAAAATAAGATAGACTGTATTTTAAAATGATGAATGAGATTTAGTGATACGAGTATTTTGATAGTTACTCAAGACTACCGCAGATGTAAACATCGGGTAAAATAAATAATATAAAATATAGTGTAAATTTTTTTATGGCAATTTTAAGTGTATTGCATTATTTATTATACTAGACAAAACCATATAAATGGATCTCCGACAAAATGTATGTGTATAAATTTCAGGACAGTATTTTGACTGGCGCTAGGTTCAAATTTAGAATCAAGAAGTATCACATACTCCAGGCACAACCCAACGTGTGTAGTTAAATCAAAACTTACTCGTTCTATGTGTTGTATATTTTGCTGGCTGTGTTAATTCTCCAAAAAGAGTTTCAATATACATAAAATATACATTTAATGTATACTTTTGCAATATAACCAAAAAGTAACCTTGGCAGTGCAGCAATGAATGACTAAATAGAATTCTTCTTACAAATTATAACTCTAAATGGCCCCAGATTTAATAGGCCAGCATTTGCATTCAATTGCTAGTGCGATATCGATGTCCACGGTTCGCAATTCAGGGTCTCAAGATGATGAATTATTTATCTGAAAATTATGTATTTATAAGTAAATTACATGGTCAAGGGTATATTGTTTCCGTTACCCTTTTAAAAAATTACGTCTTACTTATTATTTAGCAAGTGTTTATTAAAAACATTTTTTCTGTCATCATTAATCTGACTATTGAAAGAAAAATACGGCATTGTTAAACTAATCACCCCATAAACTTAATTAATACGGCTTTGTGTAAAACTGTCTAGGTAGGTACCGACATCAAATTTCCTACCAAATAGCAAGACTTAGTATTGCTGTGTTCTGCTTTGAAAGGTGAGTGAGCCATTGGAACTACAGGCATAACATCTTTGTTCCCGAAGCTGGTGATGCATTGGCGATGTAAGGAATGGTTGATATTTCTTACACCACCGATGTCTAGAGGCTTTGGTGACCACTTACCATCAGTTGACCGATTTGCCCGTCCGCCTACCTATATGATAAAAAAAAACCATTTATAAAAAATATTATACCTATGTATATGCATAAATATTTTAAGCAATACTCAAAATTGAAGCCAATATTCAAACATTAATTGTCGACTTGTGTGTCATAGAAGTATAATTTATCAATATTTTATTATTAAATACTGGTTTGAAAGACGATATTATCCTCAGTAAATATCATGTTATAATGAAGACTATTAGGTATTTTTAAGCAGATACGATCTTAACTTCGTAACGGAGAACACGCGAGAGGCTATTCGCGGGTAACATGTGTGTAAATAAAGATACCCTGTTAAGAGAACTGCACGGAATAGTAATACAAGATATCTATTCACATACCTCACGTGTGGATTGCTTAATTTTCGTACTGCGTTCCTTGACACGCCCTGACATTGATTTTACGCACATTTCGCCGTCCCATGACTAATGTGTAAACTTTAAACTGATGCAAAACGACTTTTGTTTTATCTAAACGCTTCGTTAAGCAAATATTTGAAATGCTTATTGATGACGTCGAATATTTTGCGGAAAAGATTTCTAACTATAAAACTTGTTTTGTTATTGAATGGATATACTACTATTATATGACGTTGAGGTATTTTAACTTTAAGGATAATATTATTTGTTTCTATTTAAAAATCATTAGCTTATTCATTTTAAACAATTAACTTTATTTTGAGATTCACCAATATACAGAGGGACATTGACAGGCAGGCTAATTTTACAATATTTCAAACAAAGTTTAATTATGAAAATCTTAGTTTTTCGAGTTTAAAGCGTAGTTAATCTAAATCTCAGTGAAGTAATAGTGAATGTCACTGGACATATACCTACACGGATATAAAAGTTAAAATGACAAAATGTTTTAAGAACTTAGAGGTCATGAGAAGGTGAATTATATCAAACGCCTAATTAAAAAAAATAATATCCTTTTAAGCGTAGAAATAATGGGATTTTAACTATTTAATTAATTAATATTTAACGTTTTTTCCGAACATTAACTGTAATAGAAGGTAAATTCGTTATTTTATTTTTAAAACTTAAGACGGACGAGAACAAAGCCCCAATAAGACTGGCTTTATAAAAAAACCAATCAAAATAAGGAGGTTTAGCAAGTCCTATTAAATCGTCAATTAAAATGTAGAAACTAAATGTTAAACTACGGCAGCTTGGAATGTAGATCCGAGAAGAACTGGAAGCTAAGTAATTACGAGTAGTTCTTTTTAGTAGTCTCCAAATTACATGTATCCAGTATAAATATATATACAATTACTCAAAACCCTACAAAACATCAATAAATAATAAAGAGCTATTATTTATTGATTTTGTTTGTAGTTTATCTTGTCTAGAATAATGTGTCTAAGTGTCTAGAGTAACTTGTGTATTAATGATTTATTTATATAATAAGTTTAAATGTGTTTTAAAACACTCACAAGATATAAACATAGAATTTAATACCCTGCTTTAGGATGTATATTATTAATGTATTGTATATACTTTGCGGATTCCGAAAGAATAACAAAGAACTATTAACGAATATGTTTGATAAAATTTAAGTAAAATATATATAAAACAATTTAAATAGTTTCATTAATAAAATAGATGTCATTTTTTTATTATTATTATAATGATATATATCAAAGAAGTATATATAAAGTAAACGTCACGCATCACAAGGTAATAAACAGAACGATGGCAAAGAGTGTCATGCCGTATCCCGTCGCGGCATAAGACTCAGTCTTTACCTCAAAGTATGCCTATAGATGCTTCTCATCCACATAAAGGTAATACATCTAATTCATTTTTTTAAAATATTGCATAGATGAAATAGTTTATTTAATTACTAATTATCATTTTATTACCATGAATTGACATAAATAATAAAAGGGATAAATGCTAATGCCTTAACAGAAAGGCGTGTTACCGAACCAGCAAGGGCGTATAATTACGAAATAGAGGTCAATTTAACTAACTTGATTACTTGATAATAAAACTTTAGTTGAAAATATCTATTGTGTTCAATAAATACCAATTTATTAAATATCCGTTTAGACAAAAACTCGATCTACGATTATCATGGACTTAATTGTCGTTGAAATTTGAATTGAATTAGTTGATTGGTTTAGCGTTTTGAATGCCAAGGAAATCCTAATATGTTATTTAGTAAGAGTTGTCTATTAATATCATTTTTAAATTGAAATTAAATTAAAACGTAGTACATACTAGATATTGCGTCATTTACTTCCTGATTCTTTGTTTTGTAATAAAAAAATATAATTTCACTTATTATAATAAATTAATAAAATATTAGTGTTGAGCAACCTTTATAAACGATGACCAACTACTTAAAATAAATTACGTCTATTTCTAATAGACGTACATCGTGAACAAGTAATAAACTAAAACAAAGTACAATCACTTTAAGACATTGACTAAAAGACGCATGTTTATGACCGCAGTGTCTTGCGAAATTCTACGCTTGTTATAATACTTAATTTCGATCTGAAATTATTCAATTGTTTTTATTTTTAAATTTAGAATAAGAATATTTTTTCTAGTTATTATTTTTATTATATATTTAATAATACTAGTGAATGCCTGTTATGTCTTGCAATATATGTGTGAAAATATTGCGCGATATTATTTAAAGGTACTATTCGAGAAAGCTTCATTTAATGCAAATAATTAAAACAATATAGTTATTGTTTGAGATTGAACTGTGACTGTAGTTTATATACTAAACTACTACTACTAAACTACCATTGTAGTTTTTACACTAAAGATTATATTAAAGCTAGATTTATAAACAGAAGTCTGAATTCAATCGCATATACAGTGTACGTACGCTTATAATTCGAAATAATAGATTGTTTTTTACTTATTGAGTATTTACACCGGATTGAGATGAAAATGCTTTTTGGGGATCTGTCATATCAAATCTAATATGTAATCCGCCTTATAGATAATTATTTAAATCAATATTTAATAAGTAGAGAACGCGTAATTGTTGAAAAATAACTGGCGCCATACTAGTTAAATCAACTTAACGGTTCCTAATCATCTTCAAATGGCTTTCCCCTATCTATCTAACGAGTGCGTTTACTCGTCACTGATTATCGCGTCGGTTTATGTATCCAATTGCTCATATTTTGAATTTCAAATATTTTAATAGCTGTTAAATGTCATTAATAATTACATTTACACATAAACCAAATATTAGCATTAGTCTTTAGCACATTAATAGACCTGATAATAATCTTGTTCCGACCGATTACAGGTACGACGGTCTACATTTACATAGACTTGTCTACTGCGCGTGACATACCTATAACAGTTTCCAATTCCGTTCGCAAACACAGGTGTACTCGGCTTTCCTTCATTATTATAATGCAACTACTTCGGGCTGCTGTTTCCCGTATAATAAAGATATACAACTTCCGAACTGACTTGTATAGTAAGACGATCTTACAACGAATATCTGATATAATCAAATGGGACAAGATATTTCGATACCACATTTGAGTGAACAGTATACTTCATAACATAAACATAATCAGCCTGTAAATTTCCCACAGCTGGGCTAAGGCCTCCTCTCCCGTTGAGGAGAAGGTATGGAACATATTCCACCACGCTGCTCCAATGCGGGTTGGTGGAATACACATGTGGCAGAATTTCGTTGAAATTAGATAGGAAATTGAATTAGATAGGAAAACATCGTGAGGAAACCTACATGTAGACACATGTAGGTTTTCACCTTCACTGCCGGGCACGAGATGAATTATAAACACAAATTAAGCACATGAAAATTCAGTGGTGCCTGCCTGGGTTTGAACCCGAAATCATCGGTTAAAATGCACGCAGATGGTTGAATTACTTTAGTTATACTTCAATATAATATAAATATTCAGACCCTCTAAGATCTAAAATAAATTACGAGTAACGTAAATTTTACAGGCGTACACTATCCTATTATTCGTGATGGTGTAAATGCCAGCAAAGAGCAAATTGTGTTCATTTCAATTCACTGTTTGTGAATCTACAGAGTGATTATAATTGCATGAAAGGCTTTGAGGTAATCTGTGCAATATTTAATGGATATATTACTTATCTTAGTTTTGGTTAAGACGTATAACGAAATCAATAAATACGTTATACAATAATGGTTTTAGTCTCAAAGATCAACAAACATAACTCTCAATACGTGTTTGTATACTAAATACTAAAGTATACTCACACTGGTATAAATAGTGTGGTGAACTTATTTAAAGCACTACAAGGAATGCTAGAATTTAAACGGTGTTTAAGAACTTTAACTATTTATAAACAATAAACTGGTTTAAAATTTCTAAAAAGTTGAGTTATTGTGGTTACTATGTACTAAGTTTCGGTGAGGTTTGAGAACACATTAATTATAATTAATGATAATTATCAGATTGTAACAGAGGATACTATTTAATTTTAATTCTCTGTTCCAATGAAGGATGAATTATAAATACAAAATAAGTGCATAAAAACTCAGTAAGGCGTAGCTGGATTTGAAGTCACGATCACTGACTAAGATTCACGCATACTATCCACTGGAACTTGGATCTTTTATATAAGCTCATATTATATAGGAACGACCTAAATTGTTTTGCGGAAATATTATTGTTTCGCTTGGTAATATTATGGACAAATTATGCATGGATTATAATTGAATTTATTTTAACACGTAGTAACACAGTTTTATTACATAAAGTTACCTTCAATATACTTAAGGTATAGTCTTTTTTTACCCGGTCGCTTTTATGTAACCTTACTATTAAACTTGACTTCATTTGTAAAATACATTTTAACTCCGGAAATATATTTGTCGTGACAACTATGATAAATATTTAAAATGCTTCTAGCAATAACAACAATTCGAGTCTTTGAAACAACATTTTTTTATTCTTGTTACAAGATAATTAATATGAATATTTTAATAGGTAGTACACAATTCGATCGTACGATTTCAAGATACTAATAATAATGGTTCTTTATTTTATTCAATTTTTTTAACATTTGATACAATATTTGCGAGATTTTGTTTGTAATTTGTAACTAGAGGCATACTTTATGGTAGGGACCACTCGTACTATTAAACAGCATTATTTAGTATTGTTGTGTTTCGGTTTGAAGTGTAATTGAGAGAGCGATAAAGCACACAAGGGACACAACATCTTGGTTCCCAAGTTTGGTGGTACATTGGAGATATGGGGAATGATTAATCTTAAAGTCCCAATGTCTATTGGCATTGGTTACCATTGACCAACAGGTGGTGCATTTGTCAGTCCAACTATCTGTGGCACCCGTTAAATTTAGATGAAACAAGTACATAATATGTCTATTTAATATTACTTGTGGTCGCCCGTTGGTCGAAATTCTACCTTAATTCATTGCTAATAAAATAGAAGATGCTTTGATTCACAAAATCGTAGGAAAAATGAGGCTCAAATGGACAATACCTTGTCACCACTACAATAAAAAAATCAAATTTTAAACAAATGTCATTGATTTTCATATTTGACATGACGTGTGTTGTCATTGGCAGTATGAACGTAAACAATGAATGTTCCATATTAAATATGTCGATAAACGTGTGTGTATTAAACGTATCGTAGTGTGTGTAATGCTTTTTTATTATATTAATGTATTTCTAATGCATATTTTATAGATATATAATTTTCTGCACTCCATTCTCCACATAAACTTTAATAATGCCAAATTTCATACACCTCCATCCGCATGTTTTTGGTAAAAAAGGGGTACAAAGTTATTGCTTCGCAAATTAATATAGGTACAGATTTGTGGTGTTTGTTGACATTTACGGTTAATGCTTAGTTTCTTAGTCATAGCGTTAAGCTTGTAAGCCTTCCTTCCTCATTAAACAGAATGTTAATGCAAAAATAGTTAAATAATTAAATCATATGAATAATTTCATATTAAATCTGTATAGAAAGATTTTGTTACTGTAAGCTGTGTCAAATATGTATTTAAAGATTATTTTTCACTCTTTACGTCATTAAAGCGTACCTAGGTAGCGTATATATGTTTACGGAACTATGATTTTTTCTCTTTTCTTAATTTTACAATTATCAATAATAGAGAGAGAGAGAGGGGGGGGGGGATAACTATACTGTCAGCAGTTCCTTAACCTAATATACCTATTAACCTTATATAAAAACATTTTAATAGTAATCCGTTGAGTAAATTGAATATGAAAAATCGTAAATAAATAAATGCGGAAACATGCTTTCGTGTTCTACATTTTTAAGACAGCATGAGCGTAGGACGCGGAAACGAAACTGATTATATCCGTAATATAACTCGGCCTTATTATTTGACATGTATTACAAGCAAACGACTAATAGTGCCTACGTGGAGTCGCTAGTTAATTCGTTTACTGGAAATCATTTGATATCACGATATCCAGACACCGGTCTATGTAAGAATGTAAAGACTCTTTTCTCTTTTTCTTAGTCATATTGATTTGGAATAAACACCGGTGACAGGGTGGTGCGACGAAAGATGGCTTAAAAATAGTGTTGTCAGAGATTGCCAGATGTTGAGGTAGTGTGGATTGGATTATGAAATTAATTATTTGAGATCGCCTATCTCACGTTAATTCTCATGAAATGCTTGGGTTGCTTTAGGTACTAATGAGCTCAATAATTTATATATATGCGCTTAACAATTAAATCGATACTTATGATAGTCAAAGCTTGTGATAGTGGCTCTTTTTAATTTGCCGAAACAAAATGGCCGCTATATGTTTGAAATTCTTTATATTAATATAACGCAAATATTAAATTGTATTTAGTTTACCCTAATTTAATATTCTTTTTAAAGTAATTTACTGAATAAGAACATTATTAGTCACCATCATCATCATCATTATCAGTATCTTATCCGGAAAACGTCCATTGCTCCTGCAAGGATTTCTACTAGGGACAGACATGCGCTCTTCGCATTCAGTGGCATTATTATTACATGAATTTAAATTTCGTCGATATTAGTTCGAAGTGAATTTTAATTAACAAATAAGTAATAAATGGCATAGAGTTCTAATATTAATGCTGTAATCAAAAGTGGTTCAGACTATCATTCTGACAGAGTGATCCACTTTGAGCTAATTAGTGACAAGTTAATGAGTTCGTAGTCAATCGACTGTAGTCGGAAGCACTCAATAGGAATTTAGTTTTGTGTCAAAACAAGAGTATTTCTATTAAAAATGAAATAATTTACTGTGGCTATGTAGAGCCCATAAAATTCATTGTTTTTTTCACTGCGATTCTTATTTTTACTAGCTGTTAGTGGAAATGTAATTTGTTTGAGTTATTTAATAATTATTTATTATTTCGTAATATTGTATTGTTTGTTTCTCGAATAAAGAATAAACAATCTTATGACAAGTTATGGTATATTGTAAATATATTGTAACAATAAATTTGGCTATTTATTTTTTACGCCGTTAGGACTCATAATGTACGAAAGTATTTTCCCGGCATTATTTTGCCTGTTTGAAGTGAAGCCGTGCTTTGACATATTTAGCGAAAACCTAAAATTATAAAAAAAGCTTAGATACTAGCCGAGAATAAATAAGCAAAATTATACATTTATTATTCTAAAGTTTTATTTATTTTATATTATTTGTGTTTTATTAGATTATAAAACTACTTTTTTTTTACTATTTGCATAATCTACATTCTTGAGCTGGTTTTTGTTTTGTTTCGCTTCGTTCAGTACGAATTAAATTTTTATACATTATATTTATCTATATCTATATATATATACATATATAAAAAGAAAATTCTTGTACTTAAGTAATTATTGAACTTTTTATGATTACTTTGCGTTGTGTTAATACAGTGCCGCGTCAAACAACCTTCGGTCCCAGCAAACTACTCAAAAACCGTACTTTAAGGCTTTTATATAAGTATAACGTCTCGTACTTTAAGGCTATTTTGATTAATTATTACAATACGACTCCTTATTACTTAGTGGAGCTGTTGAAACTTCTATAGGAGAATAGGCCGAAGATTTAAGACATAAAATATTACCACTAATTTAATAAATATTCAATAACACTGTTGATACAAAGTATTGTATAAGATTTACGGAACGTAACAAATTGTTTTATTATACCAGTCCTATGGCAGAAAAATATGATTCATAAACAAAGAACATTACATAACTTTAAACCATTTCTGCTAAAGTCGAAAAATGTTATTAAACAACTGTACCGTTATTCGAAGCCTAATTATATATATGAGATATGCCATCGCTTCCGTTCCATTTTTTATCTCTTTTCTCCTTTGTTTTATCCTTTTCTGTCCTTTTCTTTCAATTTTACCAACCCCACCACAGTGGCGCCATCTGAGTTAACAAGGTAATGGCGCTGACTTTGCTCGTCATTACGTCGTTGTTTTTCGTTCTATAAGGTTCCAAAGTGAGAAATTTAAAAGTGTGAAGTATTGTTAATGTGATTATTGTAGTGCATACTACGTCCGAGGTACGTACTAACATTTAATATTAACTATTTTGTTCTATGCAACAGTAAAATTAATTTATTATTATGAAATAATTTCTTTGAATATTATAATACTCACTTTGAATAAAAATACCGTTAGAAACGTCTTTATTAAGTGTATTTATGATTAATAATTAAACGGATTTTTCCGTTCGTAATATTTTTAAATATACCGTCATACATTATAAAAATAAATATAAATTCTTTCTAGATTAAAATGAGTGAGACAATCAATCCAGTAAATTCAGATATAAATAAATCAGATTCATGCCGAAAAAGAAGGCATGAGAAACATCGTGATGATTAGAGCTCATCATCTTCTAGTAGTAGTTCGATGAGTAGTGAGAGTTCAAGTAATACTTCAAATTCAAAACGGCGTCGTCGGAATAAATCTAAAAGACATAGCAAAGATAAGAAATTAGATAGATTGTTTAAAGAGGTCAATTATGACCTCTGATGGCTCGATTTCTGCGTCAAAAAGGGATACGTCATATAGTATACTTGGCCGACTATTTAATTGCCAACAGAGACGTGTAAACCTTGAAATAGCATGTGACAATAACGATAAATTTTCTAGAGTGCCTGGGATGGATGATAAATTACGAAAAGTCAGTTTTGGTTCCCAGAAAGACTATAGAATACTTAGGCATTCTATGGGACCCATGGCAAAATCGGAAAATGCTTCCAAGAGAGAAACAGGTAAAATTACATTCGTCAATAAGCAATGTAATAAGAAAACCAAAAACGAATATGAAAGAAATTCAAAGCCTTATTGGACAAATGAATTTTGCCAGCTTCATTGTTCCGCTGGGCAGTCTAAATTATCGACTGCTTCAAAAATTAGCATTAACATATCTCAGATGGGAAGTAAAGAATTTCAAACTAAACAACGAATCACTAGCAGAACTTCAGTGGTGGCGTCAGCACCTTCGAGATTGCTTCGTAATTCACGAGCCTCATCCGACCCATTACATGGTCACCGACGCTTCAGACCAAGGCTGTAAATCTGTCCGGTGTGTGGTCGAAAACGGAAGAGAAGTTGCATTGCAATCACAAAGAATTACTAGCCATACTCAGAGCCTTCGTTACGCATCTGTTCATTTACAATGCGACAACAAAACCGCTGTTGCATACTTACGTAACGAGGGCGGAACGAAATCCAAACCCTTCTGGATCTGACGTACAAGATATTTCATCTTTTACACAATTGGGAAATAAGCCTGACGATCCATCATATTCCCGGCATATACAACACGGAGGCAAATCAACTGTCACGATTACGTACCCATCCGGAATGGCATTTTCTACTTCAAGTGACTTCACCTGTGTTTGCACGATGGGGGACTCCTGTAATCGATCTGTTTGCGTCGAATCTCACACGCGTAGTAAAGAGATACTGCTCACTGGATTGCCGGGACGATCAAGCGGAATTTCACAATGCATTATCCTAAGTATGAACTTATCCGTTGGCATGGCTCCACCATTTTTGATACCCAAAGTTTTACAACATGCATCAATATCAGGGTATATTCCTCATTGTAGCACCGAGATGGGAAAAGGTATTTTGGAGGGCCGATCTAAAAAGTCGAGAAATTTCAGCTCCTTGGACATAGGAGTTGTTGATAAACATATAGACAGGCCTTCCTCCCCAGAATGTATCGAAGATGGTGCTGGAGGTATGGAAATGTGGGGGTGAAATGAACAATTAAAGGGATGGTCACCCGAACAGAGAAAACTTTTAATGGATAGTTGGCATCCTTCGACTCTAAAGTCTTATAAAACTGCATGGTCACGATGGGTAAAATGGGCTAAGGATAATACTGTAATTGTTAACAAACCTACTGGATCGGATTTAGCACGATTTTTATGTGATCTACATTATAAAGAAAAGTTTTCTTATAGCACAATATTGTCACATAAAGCCGTTGTATCAACCTTATGCGACTTGGAATCATCAGAGCGTCTTAGTAGTCATCCGCTAGTAAAACGAATGTTAAAATCCATTTCACTATCAAAACCGTCGACACCAAAACCACCGATTTGGGATGTTGAGATAGTTTTCAATCATATCTCCATGTTAGACACAAAAACAGAGTTTATATGAAATATCTAAAATTACTGCTACTATTCTTTTATTGTACTCTGGAAGACGGATATGTATCCGTCCGTATGTATTTAACTTTATTACGAAATAATTCTAATGATTGTGTTTTATCAGATGATTATGTTATTTTGTGGCCAGCATTCGGTTCAAAAACAGACTCCATTAATTATCGCCAGTCGGGTTGGAGATTAAATATTAATAAAGATAATAAAAATTTTGATCCTGTTCATTGTATTAACCGTTTAATCATGATTGGGCGTGATAGAAGAAAAACTTCTAATAGCGAAAATATGTTTATTTCAACCTGTGATAAGCCTAGACCTGCCACTAGGTCTATAATTGGTGGTTGGATCAAGAATCTCCTTAAAGAAGCTGGTGTCATTACATCGGCTGTTATTTTTAGAGCCCCTGTAGCCTCCAAATGTTGGCTCGAAAATAGCCCCATCGAAGATATTCTTGCTCGAGGCAATTGGAGATCAGAAAAGCTTTTAAGAGGTTCTATTGCCGACAAATTCTTCCTAAAACAAGAGTTTCAGAACACCCAATACAGAATTTGTTTACGCCAGTAACAACATGACTGTTATATGAGCTAATTATTGTTATTATTAAATCATATTATTGTGTTTATTAATTCTGTTAAGAGCTAAGAAGCAATTTATAATACATTCAGTATAAAGATTATTAAATTTTATTGTTACATTAATACCTTTTTCAAAATAAAATGTATTGTTTGTGATATAAATTTTCTTTAACTTTTTACTAATGTTATTTTCTATAGTCACATTACGTCGACCACCACCACCAGGCGGTAACAAACACGTCTCATATATATAATTAGGCTTCGAATAACGGTACAGTTGTTTAATAACGACGTTTTACCTACAAATAAAACGTATATTAAACATACTTACCTTATTCGAAGCCTAATACTTTAATTCTGCCTGGTGGCAAACAACGGACGTAATGACGAGCAAAGTCAGCGCCATTACCTTGTTAACTCAGATGGCGCCACTGTGGTGGGGTTGGTAAAATTGAAAGAAAAGGACAGAAAAGGATAAAACAAAGGAGAAAAGAGATAAAAAATGGAACGGAAGAGATGACATATCTCATATATATAATTAGGCTTCGAATAAGGTAAGTATGTTTAATATACGTTTTAATTGGTAGTAAAACGTCGTTATTTTGTACAAAATAATTTTTTGCATGGCAATTGGAATCTGCGAAATTTTGATAATAAACATATTTTGATATATTTCAGTGCGTGATCTTCTGTAACTTACCTACTAAGACTTTTTAATAAAATAGGTATGATGTATAATATTTATTTAATTTACATGCAATACGAATTAGGCATTTATTGGAGATTTTAAATGTGCAATCTTGTTCATAAATTAAAATTGTCATTGCGATAAATTTCGTTCAACATTCATGATAAATTAGTTAATACTAGTGTTAACCTAGTACTAGAAATTCGATCATAGTTAATTTTGGATTTGACCGAAAGTTACTTTTTTATACTTTTTTATTTAGAAATATTTAGATCGGGTCCACAAACTTGGCGCGTTTGAGAAAACTTCTAGAATTATTAGTCTTATTCTCAAAGAAAAAGATTGATTGACAAACAAAGGGGAAAATTTACTGAACTGTTTAGTCTTTACCTATTTATATATAGATGTTTATTAATACATAATAAAATATAAAATAATTGATAATAAAAAATCTCTTTAGACGTTATTTGTGGTTTTACCGTATCCACAGACTAGAATTATTAGTATGCAATTGACTACTCTCTGGAAGTTTACCTTGACATTAGAGTAATAAAAAAACCTTCATCGACAAAATATATATTTTTTTATTAATTAAAAAATCTATTTAACATAAATTATTGATATTTTCCAGTGTCAAAATCGCTGATCTGTAAATAACAAGTTTTATTAATAGTTAAGTTAAGTGTTGTTAGTCGTTTGGTAGTAGTTTTTGAGTTTTAGTACCTCATTGAATATTTTGACCGTCCACTTGTCCTCCATCTCATAAATAAAATCCAAAATATAAACGACAAAAAAAAAGGGAAACATGAATGTAATCATTAATTCTCAAAAATTGTAAACGAGTTTATTTAAAATCATCTACATAATATATCGTTTCTGTTTACATTTTTTTAAGAAAACAAATATTCGAGAAATACTTCTTATAAAATTACTAAGCATGGTAAGACGAACTTTACTTATAATAAAATAGGATTCAAATTATGGGCGAAAAGAGGTCGGGTGAGGTCCTTTTTTTCTAATGGAATATTTTTTGTTGACCCTTCTGTATGGGTATCACCCATTTATTTATATTTTTATAGTTTTGTGTTAGTGTTTGAAAGGTCAATGAGCCACCGTGATTACAGGTACAGAGGACATAGGAGTTGTGATCTCGTTTTAGATCGTATAAGGAGTGATGTTTACAAAGCTAGTGTGTAGAGTCAAGGTGGCTAATTCACTTGTTTTAATATAAAAAATATGGCTTTTCTTTCTAGTCCAATGACGTCATATGACACGTAGTTTACATCCGTCAACAAAAACTATTAATTTAAAAAAATATACTAAAAATTATGAATATGTATTGTATTTTGCAGCCCAAATAGATCCATTAATTTTAGCAAGAGAATTTTCTTATAAAAATACAAAATAAAATCTGATAAATGTACAACAGGATAGTTTAGACATATGTACATTGCTAACTAAATCTTACTAAAATTATTATTAAGGTAAAAGTTAGGATGGAAGAATGTTTCTTATCGCACCAGAACGGTTGAACGGATTTAAAATTTTCAACGAACGTTGGCACTGAGTTAAATTATGTTGTGGAATATCACATAGGTACTTTTTATCCCTAAAAAATGTATCTAACATTAGCGACCCCAACAGGCACGCGAAGCCGCTGGTGACAACTAGTGCTTCATAATTGCTCGCAAGAGTGATAAATTGTTCTTAATCATTAATATGTTATGTACATACAAAATGAATTATAACATATAGAGTACGCGGAATCAATATTACTGAACTGAATGTTTAATTTTACTTCCTGCCAACAATCCTTGCAGATCCGTTAAAACTGGTTTATAGGAAAAGTTAATATTTCCATTTTAATAAATATTATTTTGTTTTTTTTTTTTCTCAATTTTTAATTTACGATGTTTACATATAAATTTAAATAAATACAAAATCTGATCTTGACAAAAATGATATACCCGCGAGTTATTGGATGAGTGAATGAATGATTTTTTTTTTGAGAATTAGAATATGTTAACTTTTTAAATGTTACATGTATTTGTGTATTTTTTTTTTGTTTGTTTAAAGGCCACGATGTAGTTAGTGTAAGTGGTTTACATAAATATATATATTTTATGTATTGAAGACGCATAAAGGGTCGATTTTAATCAAGTTTGGGATGGTACTAGAAGATATGTAACCTGTTTTTTATATGTTGAATAGACCTAAAGGAAACCTGCATGTATTGGAGCAAATCTGGCATATGCATATCTGCAGGGCAGCCGAGCGATGACTGTTGGATTAGCATTTAACTCTTATACAAGTACTTTTACCGTGGGAATACTAACGGGGTGGTCCTTATTAACATTTTAAAATTAATAAATGTAATTACTTAATTAAAATATAATGCAAGTGATTATAATTTATATTAGCCGTAGCTCGTCTGTAATATAATTAAATAACAATTTTTTATTTAAATAATATTAAAACATTCAATGAACGAAGATAAACAGTAGCAGAGTTATTGAACGTACAAACTAATTGTGATAAAACAATTTGTGAAACAAAGGCATTATAATGAATGCTCGTATTTTCTTTTCTAATTAATAAATATTATTGACTTATATTTTATGAGATAATATAAATTCGGTGCATTGTGTGCGTAATTATAAATTCGGTTCGTAGCCAAAAAACAATCTTAAAAAAGAATAAAGGTTTGGTAAAAATATTTTAAGTATTACATGGATGGATCTTGTTTATGTCGTTAAAACTGGTTGTGTCGTTATAAACAACTTATTTTAGTTTTTTTAGTAAAATTTATGCTTAGACTCGATTCTCGGATCACTTGTTGCAATTATTATCCTTAGCATATTGTTAATCTAATATATACATTACAGGTATCTAAATAATTTTACTGATTAAGGGCAATATTAGTGTGAACTTTTAGTAGTTTTTTTTAAATACAAAAAAATATATCTCATACACAATTTAACACATTAGTCGTTACAATTTCTTCCTTATTATTATTCATAATTTATGACGTACAGATCACCGTAACGGATATTACTATTGAAATGTCACAAGTTTAAATTTTAGTTTAAAAATGCTAATGAAATTCAAACGTACTTGAGGCCTTCCTTTCATCGCGGAGCAGCGATGAACTGTTTGGTTTCTGCAGCAACTCCTGCAGCTCAGGTAGTGCGTTCATATTGTTAACACTTTAAAAACAGTCCCGTATGAACAACTTAATTTTTATTTTAGTTTACACCTCTTAAACCACACAGTGTCGTATGAAACTAGTTGCAAGCACAGAACAGGCCGCGTCGTCGCTTCGGAAGCTCATGACTTCGAACTGAATTTTGATAAGAGGGTAGACTCCTTTAGTACTAGGTGACTTAACTTGACAGGAATGGGTGACAGTTGACACGAGGATATCAACAGAGAGCCGCGCGGCGACTGAGCTCGCCGACTACGGTCAAGGGTACTCATACCTCACGGAACGCTAACCTAAGCAAGACCGACTTTTGCCTTCATTTTGAACATAACCAACTGTAATTGTTCTTATCTCAAGGCTCAACTTATGTAGTCCTTATTGAAAACAAAATCAAAACATTGATTCGTTAAACTGTTATTCGATAAGCGGAAACAAGTTTATTCGTAATACCTACGATCAAATACTTGTGTCTAGTCAATTATTATAATATGTTTATTGATCAATTTGTAAAGCGAAACCATTATTTAAGACTTGTTATTACAAACATATAGAACCACGTATACGATGAGGAAATTAAAATATTTAGAGGACGAGTATTTTTACTTCTTCATTTTATAAAAGAATATTAAAAGATTACGATGATTAAATGAAAATTCTGGTGATTATTTCTAAAATGCGTATTTTATTTTTATCATGTTATGTTATAAAACGATAAGTTTGTAATATTTTTAATGAGTCTCGTGTACTTGACACGAGATTGAAAACTACAGTCATTTATTTTAAACGCCGGTTTGAGACACCTCTTCTAAGCAAGGCTTTTAATGAAGGAATGCGTCTAATTAAAGACTGCATGTCTGGATCAGTACTTATGACTCTCCACATGGCTCAAAGGTTAGCTTCCTTGCATTTTTTTCGTAAATATTCAAATTTAGACGCCCATTCAATTAACAACCTGGCCTTTTCACTAAATTTAACTGTTCACTGATCCCGCCCCCGTGCTTTACTCCACTCGTAGCTCGACTGTCTTCAAGTCGGGCCAGATTATTCATTAGGCGATTTTAGCAACTGCTCACGGACCCTTAGGCAATTCAAGAACTGGTAATAATGAAATTGTTCACGACAAATATTTCTCTTATTTCAATGGGTATTCTTCGATACATGGTAAAAAACATCGTAATTATGAATAAAATTGTGCTTTGGTTGAAAACAATATTTAGGAAGGTAAGGTGAGTATTTAATTAGATGCTTTTATTGGATCTTCGTGTGTAATAATACATTAAATATATTGTATTAATTAGACAAATATACGTCGCTACTATTTTCGGTAACATTAAACGTGATATAATACAATCTTAAGAGTAATGTACATACAATTCATACGTTGATACCAAATGTAATTTATTGTTACCTTTTTACTGTGGGTATGGATTTGAAGAAAACAGTTTTGTTATATAATTATTTAATTGTAGAAACCAATATTTATAAATCTTACGATAAGTTTAGTTACTTAATTTAGTTACAGCTTTTGTACTAAAGATAATTTAAAAAATATGCCAGCTAGACTCAGCGTGGGTCACTTGGGATCTCGTCACGGTAGCATGCGCAAGCGATCCCGTGGCGCCCACCGAAAGACGGAGAGGGTACCGCTGGTTTTTTAGTGGGTAAACCCGGCGTACCTGGGCGCACTCGGCGACCAGGGCTCCGGGGAGTCCCACACACCCCCCCACCTTCCATCACGTGGGGGAAGCGCGTAACGCGTTTTTCCAGCGAGAAAAAAAAAAAAAAAGGGTCACTTGGGATAAAAGGAATGTTTGAAAATTCAATGCATTATAATTTATCTTATTAAACATTAAAATGTAGGCGCCACTGACGATTCAAAGATTGTATGTTTATTTATTTTACACCGTTCGCCAGGCCGGTTTTTTTTTTTTTATGTCATAGGTTGCAAACGAGCAGGAGGCTCATCTGATGGAAAGTGACTACCACCGCCCATGGACATCTGCAACACCGGGGGGCGTGCAGGTGCGTTGCCGGCCTTTCAGGAAAGAGTACGCTCTTCTCTTGAAGGTGCCCAAGTCGTATCGGTTCGGAAAAACTGTCGCCGAAAGCTGGTTCCACAGGGTGGTTGTGCGAGGCAGAAAATGTCTTAAAAATCGCGCTGTTGTGGATTTTCGGACATCTAGGTGGTGCGGGTGATATTTGGAATTTTGACGAGATGTCCGAAGGTGAAATTCAGCAGCCGGGATTAATCCGAACAAATCCTCGGAACATTCCCCGTGATAAATTCTGTAGAAGATGCAGAGCGATCCAACATCTCTACGCAAAGACAAAGGATCAAGCAGATCGGAAAGGGCTTGATCGTCGATAATTCGAGCCGCTCTACGTTGGATACGGTTAAATGGAAGGAGCTGGTACTGGGGAGCACCCGCCCAGAGGTGAGAGCAGTATTCCATGTGAGGCCGAATTTGCGTCTTGTATAGTCTTAGACGATGGGCCGACGTGAAATACTGTCTTGCCTTGCTGAGCACACCGAGCTTTTTTGATGCCAATTTGGCTTTGCCTTCCAATTGACCGCGGAACTGAACGAGGCTCGAAACATTGACGCCAAGTATTCCGATACTAGCTGTGGCGGCTAACGGAATGTTCTCGAATCGTGGAGATACGACAAATGGTGTTTTTTTAGCAGTTAACGCGCAAACTTGCGTCTTTTTGGGGTTGAAATTGACTAGGTTTAGCCGACCCCAGTTCGAGACTTTGTTTAACGAAGACTCGATTTCAGACACAAGTTTGTTCCGGTTTTCTTCGACGTTTTCCCGGGAAATAGATAGAATAGAAAATAAGGTGTAACTAAGTTTGTATAAAAAATGAAAGTGGGTACATCACCAAATTTCCAGCTACATGTGGATATTGTTTATATCTACGGGAACAGACAGAGAACATGCCATCCTTGGAGTTGCACCAGCAGCTATCTGGACACACTCAACTAGGAAACTGCAGCTGTCCACACTTAATATTTCAAATCCACGTGGTGGGTAAAAAAAAAACCTCCTGCAATACGAAATATACAGGTTCAATAATCAAGTAAATAATCAAGAGATAAATACCTTTAACGAGGGATGTCAGCAGTAATTTACCTTTTGGAGGTTTAAAGTCCTGCTTACTTTAAATAACGATTTCAACTCCGGAGAATCATTCCAATGGGTCAAAAATCACTGAAAATCACAAATTAAACATGACTACGACTTTCTAAATTGCAAACCAACGCATTTAAGCAAAAACAAGAATTAAAGACTTACAATTTTTAAGGTCGGTAGAAATATGTTGTATAAAGTTTTTATCAAACTTCAAAACTCCATTATAAATATATTCTGAAAAGATATATGCTGTTAAAGCACTAAAGTAATAATCAATCACAAATTAAGAAACTCAACTATTAAGGTAACTCACCGACATATTCAATATATCGAATTTGAAGTTTGAATTCGGTGTTAAACCGAAGATGTAAAAATGCAAAAAGAACGAAATCGAAAGTTCTTGAAACTTTGAAAGATTGCGGGAGTGTAGCCAGTATCACCACCAAAATTAAATGGGAATTATA
Organism: Vanessa tameamea; assembly: GCF_037043105.1. Classification (NCBI taxonomy): domain Eukaryota; kingdom Metazoa; phylum Arthropoda; class Insecta; order Lepidoptera; family Nymphalidae; genus Vanessa; species Vanessa tameamea. The sequence goes on along the minus strand of NC_087319.1, from coordinate 9,644,440 downwards.
TCTATATTTAAATCAAAGAAATAATTATGGAATAATTATTTTATTTAATAAGAGCCAATTATAAGGCAAAATAAATCTGTCATAATAAATTCCCGACATTTTCAAACAAATACTAAGCTTTTATTGGATGACAGCTAATAAATTAATCTGAAACGAAGTAAAATGACGTCCAACAAATACAACAAACGAATTAGATAATAAACTCTAAATGTAATAATCATTTCACAGCACTGATAAAATAAATGTAATCTATTTTATTATTTAAATTCAAAGAAAATGCCAAAAAGATGTATTGGGCTAGCAATACCGATATATGGGAAGTGGGAAATGGGTTAACACTGAACACACTGGAACAAAAGTGGATTACTGGAAGGTGACAAAATGTTAAGGAATAGTCTTAAGGCTTATTTTTACAGAGTCACAAACCGCTCTGAGTCGTAAGGCTTATTTTGACAGAGTTACAATCCGCTCTGAGTATTAGGGCTTATTTAAGGAGTCACCAACCGCTCCGTAGGGATATAAGGACAAGGGAAAGGAATAAAAGGTTGCCAAACAAATACCACACTATTACAAAGTGGATACTGGACGGTCACCAAACGTGAAGGAACAGTATTAAGGCTTATTTTGACAGAGTAACAGACCGCTCTAAGTATTAAGGCTCATTTAAGGAGTTACCAACCGCTCCATAAGGTTTTTAGGAGAAGGAAAAGGGGTAAAGGGAAACCTAACGAACACAAACGAAACCTATAGACAACGCTATTCACACCATAATAAACTAACCGTCGGGACTGATGTTACCTTCATAATCTCTCCGCTGTCCAGACTACAACAATTCGCATAACCTAACGACAATACCAAACCTTACATACCTCTACTCTCTGCTGCCCGGACCAAAACATTATTCCCGATGGAATAAAAATCAATAGTAGGTGCAGAATCACCCACATCGACCAAGTGCTTTATAACATTCGCTCGACTTAAATGCTACCTTTCGAAGGAAACCTCCAAAAACTTCCCTCGCAATTATACTTTGCGAAGAAAACAATCCTCAGGAAACTACAATGGTTCCCCAAGAATCAATGCTTATATAAAGAAAATAAGCTTGGATTCTATAAAATGTTGGTGTTAAACCAAACATACGCCTTTTATAATGTTGGTGGTAAACCCAACACAGGCAAATAATATAACGCAAGTGCTAAACCAAACACCCGCAAAAAAATAAGTTTGGCGCTAAACCAAACCTACGCCAAAAATTAATCCCAAAAATTAAGGGTGTTGTCACACTAGGGACAACATAAAATTTCTTCAGACTTCAGAGTAACGGGTAAAAATAAATAACCTGACACACGAGACCGTGCATCAGTAGCCGTAGCTATATAAGATATATCAGATGTGTTAAACATCTGAACACCCTGATCGATAAAATATTGACCTAAATTAGACCCTAAAATAGATATAGATGAACCGGAATCCAATAAACCACAAAAGTGTTCATCAAAAATAGAAACCGACATATAAGGACGAATGTCATCCGGAGGACGCTGCATAGCCGCTACACTATGAGTAAAGAAAAGTGAAATCTGTTTTAAATAGTTCCGCCAATCGTTAGGATCAAAGTTAGCGGAATGAAGTAACGGAATCCGTAAGACAGGACTTAACGGTGATGCCCTTAGTACCACAACGAAAACAAACAATATCCTTAGACTTACAAGTACCTAAACTATGTCCCTTAACCTTACAACGAAAACAAAACAAACCAGGTTTATTTTTACCGCGCACCATCTCGACTTTAAAAGATTTAGAATATTTAAAAACTAAATCAGAAGCTAAAGTATCAGCATCAATCTTCGGTGGTTCCCTAAAATCTTTTACTTATTTAAAAGTAAATTCTAAAATTTTACATTTATCCCTAAGTTGCTGCAAACTATCAATAGTCTCGAGCGCCAGTGCCTGCGTAAAACAAGGACGTAAGTTTTTACGTATAATCTTTAATTTGTCCATTTCTGGAAGTGAATATGAAAGTCTCGAAAAATAATTAATCATGACCGCAATAAAAATTAAACAAGATTCAGATTGACCCTGCGTTCGACAACGAATCTCCGGTAACAGCTGCTCATCAAAGTCTAAAGGTGAAAAATCTTCGATCAGCTTCTTCTTTAAGCTCTGCCAATCAGCGACTTCCAAGCGAACACTACGGTACCAAGTTAGAACATCCGAAAAAAGTTCAACAGCTGACTGAAATACCTCGAGGTAGACAAAGTTCTTCAAGCCTAAGAATAATAAATCTGACACATGGTTTGCCATTATACTTTGAATTTAAACGAGCAATAGATTTATCAGCCGAACAAGTAATATTAGAAATAGGTAAAGGACTTGATAAATACCTTTAACGAGGGATGTAAGCAGTAATTTACCTTTTGGAGGTTCAAAGTCCTGCTTACTTTAAATGATGATTTCAACTCCGGAGAATCATTCCAATGGGTCAAAAATCACTGTAAATCACAAATTAAACATGACTACGACTTTCTAAATTGCAAACCAATGCATTTAAGCAAAAATAAGAATTAAAGACTTACAATTTTTTAAGGTCGGTAGAAATATGTTGTATAAAGTTTTTATCAAACTTCAAAACTCCATTATAAATATATTCTGAAAAGATATATGCTCTTAAAGCACTGAAGTAATAATCAATCACAAATTAAGAAACTCAACTATTAAGGTAACTCACCTATATATCGAATTTCAAGTTTCAATTCGGTGTTAAACCGAAGATGTAAAAATGCAAAAAGAACGAAATCGAAAGTTCTTGAAACTTTGAATGATTGCGAGAGTGTGGCCAGTATCACCACCAAAATTAAATGGGAATTATATCCATATTTAAATCAAAGAAATAATTATGGAATAATAATTTCTTTCAATATTTACTTTCTTTAAATAGTTACATAATGTATTTCAAATATAAAGATATTCCTCCTTTCGAATAGCAGAATATTTACACTTTAAAACCATTTCCGATTGTTGGATAGAATCAACTTGTATTACTTGGTGGTAGGCCTTTGTGCAAGTCCGTCTCAGTAGATACCACCCTTTAATCCGATAATATACCGCTAAACAGCAGTAGTCAGTATTGTTGTGTTCCGGTTTGAAGGGTTAGTGAGCCAGTGTAACTACAGGCACTGGCGCATTGGCGATGTAAGGAATGGTTTATTTCTTACAACGCTATTTCCTATAGGCGGTGGTGACCTCTCTTTATTCTATTTACCATTACGTAAGTCTTTATAATATTTTATGCACTATTATCCTTAGATAAAAAAGATGGGAAACGGCATCCAGTCGCAATTTAGGTAAATGAAAGATGATACAAAATATTTTTTCTTCTGCCCATAACAAAATTTTCGTTTCGTCAATTATAATTTCATGTTTAAAATTAAAATTGATGTATTACTTTATGGTGTATCAATAAGGCCGCGTAATTAATTGCAAAACTATTATATATTGTACAGTCCAATACAATTGTTGCCTACCTTATGGTTTTCGGTTACGAATAGCATTTTAACGGAGTATTATATATGTCACTGCACTCTAAATATATTATAATGCACAAGCGTATATATAAGCACAGGTGAACTGTACATCACACTCATAACCCGACGGAATGGCAATCCAACACAACCGGAAAGAGTTCAGGCGTGTTGGTGCTAACACTATCAACGTCTGAACTTCGAGTTACTACTGATGAATTATTAACCAAAAAATTCATCACTATATAAATTTATTTGCTTGACCAATTAGTTTTGATACTTTTATAGATAATTTCTTGATAGAAAAACCAAAAAAACGTTATGGGGATCGATTTAAGCGTACGACCTCGGTATCTAGTCTTACAAACAAACCACAAGCCAACTAGGCAGTCAAAATAAAAAATGCACACGAACGATAGCAATAATAAACGCCTTCATATTTTCCATAATTATAAAATATCTGTCACGTTTAATGATAACTATTGGGTGATTGTGTGTGTTATTAAATTACGCGGTATGCATTGAATGCAACATCGTAATCGATTTGAACAACAGACGACTTGCGGTTATTTGCAGACACTGTTCACTGCACGAGTATTGAGTAAACTATTTTAAAATATTTAACACCTACGTCGCAATTATAGAAGTAATTCCAAAGTCTGTATTGTATAGCGGCAAGATTTTTGCAGAAAGGTGTATTTGAAGTAGTTTTTTGACAAACATGAGTAATAATTAAGAAATTCATTTAACATCAAATTTAGAAAGAAGGATTTCTGTTTAATTTGTTTTTTTTTTTTTTATGAATATTCACCGACACATGATTGATCCCATTTATTTTTAATATTCAAGATATTTTCTATGTCATCGAGGTAAGCTTTTCACAGTTTTTATATTATTTTTCCATAACGTAACAACCAACTTAATTCCTACAACTGTGTTATATATAGATTTGAGCAAAAGCATATTTTTATAAATATCTATCCTGTTGTTTTTTTTATTTGTACCTAATAAAATAACCCACATCTTCGTAAACTTCCTTATTCGTTCTAATTATTTGGCACGCAGTCTTACATTAACATATGTACAAAAAAAATTATATGTATAAATCATTATATTTAAAAATATGGTAATTATATGTACTTAGCATTAATTAAGATCAATAATTAAATTAAAAATACGAAATACCGTGTACGAAGTAGTAGGAGTACATGTTCGATAAAATTGTCTTCCTAAATGTAATTGATGACCTTCGAATGGATCTCAATCTGTAAATTTTACATAACGATGGCAAGTTTGTACCTAAAACAGTTCTACAAAAAGATCTTTCCAACGGAGCTGTTGGTTTATGCAGAATTCCATTGGTTTGCATAAGCCAATAGCTCCAATAGCCTATTCCAATCGAAGTAGGAATGAATATAAACAAACTTTAGATTTACTTCTTTCATGCGATTTGCTAATATTTCAGCTATAATCTGCGCTACTAACAGTTCTTGATTAATATGTCTTTATTTATAATAAAAAACTATTCCACTTAACTGCTTATATCCATTTAATTTTTTCGAAAGCCATAATGAATATCATAGATTAATCAAGCTTTCGTCCAATGATATTGTGTCAACTCAGTGTGAAATTTTGCTTATTTGGTTTTTGTCTTCTTTTGGTTGAAATGGACTAAAGAATATTTTTTTTTTAGGATTAATATTAATGTATTATCATAATATTATTACTAAGGGTTTTATTTACTGAAATTCATCAATTTTAAGAGAACTACGCTAATTCAATCCAATAATTAATTCAGAAAGTCAATGTATATTGTTCGTTAATTTATTGTGAGGTGGAAGTACTTCGGTTGCGCAAATCGCTACATTAATGGACGTGCTTATATGAAGAATAAACCATGTCTAACTAATAACTTTCGTTTGCACTTGAAAGATCCAATGAACGTATTCTAATAGGTATTGTATACCTACTTATGGTTTATTATGGTCATTATGGTCACTTTATTTGTTATGGTAAGCAACCATAACAAATATTTATTTATTTCACGAATTTATAAACGGAAGTTTAAAATAATAACTCTCAACGTAACTGTTTGCATTTTAACTAGTAGTTATTTCATCGACTTACCTCGCGACAAAAGGCGAGGAATGGAACCTGTGCTATTTGAAAGGTACTGAATAGATATGCCCAAAAAATAGGTGAGTTCCGACCACAGACTATAGTTACTTGTTATATTTAATATTTAAACTGGTAGTTTTGGAATGCGGACCAAAATACGATAAAACAACTTTCGGTTCTATTTCGTTAAGTGGGATATTTAAATATAAGATGCCGACGGCACAATATAAAAATTATATTTTACTAGTTTTCAGCCGCGGCTTCGCTCACGTTCTAGGGGTTGGTTATTAAGTATTATACACACACAATATCTTTATAAATTATAACTTATGTGTTATTCTGATATATAAGCCATATTATTGTAAGGTTTCATTAAAACCCATTGAGTAGTTTTTGCGTGAAAGAGTAACAAATATGCATACATATAAACTTTCGCCTTAATAATATAAAGTAAGGATTTGACATTAGAATTAAATAATTCTTTTAAAGTCTACATTACGGTTATACAGTGGGTATAAAAGTTACATTATTCAATAAAACCTGTGGTAGAGATGTGCAAGAAAAGCTGGGCTTAGGTAGATGTTTTTTAATTTCAGACATTTTAAGAAAATGACATAGACTGTCCACCTCGTTCATTGAATTAAAAATTAAATGTGATTTTTGCAACTATAACATGACTTCTTTAAAAAAATGGGATATATACATAGATAGATATAGAGAGATAAATAGAAAAGCTAGATAGAGGGATGATCAAAATAGTTTTTTATCTATTTTTGACTTTTAACCAGGAATAAAAAATCACATAAAATATAATGTAATTTTAAGGTATGATAATGTTACTGTTTAAGTTTATTTTTTAAATTATCATGATAGAGGAATTGTGACACAGAATCTTCAGGTTAAAATACGTCTTAAAGCAACTCACTGTATTTGTGGGATTTCCCCTAGTTTAAGTAACGACTATTATAATATATTTTATTTAATTCTTCGAATAAAACAAAGATAAGTTTTACTAATAAAATATTTTAACTCGCACTCAATTAGCTTAGTTATGCGATTTTAATGAACGGAAATGTACGAAAATCTTTTTATTAACTTATTAACAATTCATGTGGAAATAATAATGTAAAATAAAAGACATACATAATAAGCATCGATTAGATGAAAATCAGCAGCTCACAGGCACATTTAGAAGTCTGCTTATTAAATTTTTAAAAGGCAGACGAACAATGGTTGTAATTAGCAATACTGCAGCCAATATTTTTATTTTTACGACTTTTGACGTAATGATGATTAAACTAAATCGAGTTAATAATTGAGGAAAGTATTTATACTTATGCGTTGTGAGTGAGAAAATTCTTTTGAAGAGGTTGTCTCAATAAGAATTATTTATTTAAAAAAATAAAATAAACGAAAGTCAAACCTATAAGATGCGTTAGGGAGTCACCAGGTGCGTGGCTCTTCTATATTATTATCACAACAAGTCTTTAGTCTCATATACTCTAATACGCATTAACACTTTCAGGGATAGTAGGTACACTAGACACAATAACTATGCTAATTTATGCGTCTACGGTCCCAGGTCGTGTTAATTGATGTAAGAGTATCCGGCATAGAGATCTAATCAAAGACATTTACTACTTTTTACAAAACATATTCTTAAAATTTTCTTTGTTGAAACTATGATTATTTTTCTATTAAGAAATTCCGAATGCATATAAGTTATAAAAATGTTTGGCGACTGGTACGGGGATGGGTATTGTAAAAACTCGAGTCAAAAAGATAATACCGATTATTTAAAGTAAAATTAATAACAGATGCATGCAAAAAAGATTACTATTATTATGATCTACAGATTATCAACAGGTTTCCTTTTTCAATTTTTTTTTTTTTAAAACCAGCACTGTTTGTATTCGAACAGATACATGATTGGTGTAACCAGGTAAATATATCTAAAATAACCGGTGTTGTACACCGAAATAATGTGATCGATCGAATGTATTTAAATTAAATCAGCTAATCTATAGTCCCACAAGTATATGTATAGAAATTTAATGTAAATATTTCCTTTAACTTACGCGCTTAGAACTGGCGATGAAGATTGTTTTCCATATGATAAAACCTTTCTTTAACTACACGATTATGTAGTAACAATTTTCATTTAAATTATATCAATCTTGGCTCAGACGTGGTGTGAATAATCATAAGATAGATATATGAGGATAACCCGGGTAAGACCCGAAGCTAGCTTTTTTTTCATAATTGGTATACCAGTTAATGCTCGGCGTCAGTTGAATTTATATCGTTCGTTTTTATTTTTTTAAATTGATTTCAATAAAAATAAAAAAATGTTAATACTACGATTATTTATTAAAACAAGTTTATTGTACTTAAATAGGAAACTTATGTTTTGAAAAAGTTAAAAGAAATAATATTAAGTTAGTTAAAATGTTTTTTGAACAATAATAGTTATTTGAGGATAAACCGGGTAAGAACCGGAGTTATTTTATAATATCCGGCTGTCCCCGGCGTCAGGAGAAATATGTATATAAATATTTTTTTAATTCTTGTATTATTCGCATGGTCTTGTACGTTTGTTTCGTGTCACAAAATACCAGGCGGTGTCAAAACCCGTCTGTGGGTTACAAATAAAAATACAATATAACTCGGAGAGCCTTCCAGATCAGGTCCATAGGACACTCCAGCAATGTAAATATAATCACATCGTTTTATGCGAAAGTCTGTTTGTTTTTTTTGTGGATTAGGGAGAGGAGGGATCGATAGTGTTGGCGGATGTCAATTTTTTTTTTAATATCATTTTTTATAACCGGTTTGAAACAATAGTTTGTTCTACATACCTATTTATTATTTATTGTATCGATATTGAGTATGTATATATTATAATAACTCAATCTAAACACACCACGCTGGTTTATAGTTATAACTACATCTAGTTACAGTTTAGATAATTATAAAAACCAAATAAATAATATGTAAAAACAAAAATCCAATGAAACGATCAAACAACCGTAACACGCGTGAATAAAATTTATATACACCTAAATATATACATACTATATACATAACAATACGTATATATTTAGTATGTACATATATGTTGTAAATATAAATTGGGTTTAATTTCTATGAGGCAATAGATTCCATAAAGGTAGGTATCTAAGTCTAAGCTAATATCACTGAAAAAGAACATTTTCAAATCGGTTGACGTTTGTTCTAGCAAAAGATAAATTAACTTCCAGTTTCAGAAACGGCGATTAAAGATAAAATTAATTTGTATCGTAATAGGCAGCCGATGGATCTAGTCTAGATTTAGATTAGTCAGTCTTAATTATTTTAATTATTATTTAGATGTTTGTTAAGAGGTGGTTTTATTAACGAGAGTTTTCATAGAAAAGATAAATACCAAATGATTCATTTTATGTTGCTCATTTTTTATGTAGCAACTATTGTGAGTTTATAAAAATACGTTGAAGGCTCTAAATGACCTAATACCGTTTAAAGGTTTTCTCTTCAATCCTACCAATACGGATTGGATACATATCTGGTAAATTATCATCTGACACATGCAGGTCTCATTACGATGTTTTTCTGCACCGTCGAGCGCGAGATGTATTATAAATGCAAATTAAGCACATGGAAACTTAGTTGCACTTGATTAGACAATTTTTGGTAAAAGTGGTTGAAATGCGGTCCAATGGACTATGTTTAGTCTCACTAAACTATAAGTATATTGTGGAAATAATATCACTGGAAAGATATCTTCCTATTCAGGCACATGCCAATTAAGATATACCTCTCTCATACAACTATGACTAATTTTGTTGGAAATAAAATACACTTTTTATTATTTTTATCTATAGGTATAATTGTAACGTTTTGCGGAAGGAAAAACCAAGTCTTGCGGTTACAAAATGTATTATTTTACTTGCATTCAATAGAAAAAGACAACGGTTAAGGAATATCAATATAGGTACTTATCTAAGATTAAGTAGTTCATTTATATTATAGTATATTTGAGTCGAATAAAATTATTGTCAAATACATGCACACAGTGGCTGACCAAGCCCGTCAGAGGCCCGGGGCGACAAAGATGAATGAGGCCCCCCAGCGCTAAAAAAAAATGTAGTTTTACAAGATTTTTATTCAGTTTACATTTGTGTGTATAAATAAGTGTTTATGTTTATTTATGATATATATTAATTTATTATTTGTAAAAAGTCTAAATAGCAGTAGTGTAGCGTTTTGATCTTGATGAAATAATGTAGATACTAAGCACATTTTTAGTCTTGTATAGGATTTGATCAGAGGAACGCGGATGCATTTGGGGGCCCCCCAAGACCGAAGGCCCGGAGCGAGCCACCCCTTCCGCCCCCTGTTAGTCCGCCACTGCATGCACGTATTATAATTAACAGAAGTTAAGTTCATATTTAGAATATAATAAATATATCATGTATTTTTTTATTTAAAATTGATAGACAGACATTTAAATAAGATGATGGTCAGTCGTCACAACTGCCCATCTGTATTAGCTTAGCATTGTAAGAACAACTAGCATCTTGTGACTGGACTACTTACCCTCCAAATCAGAACACGACAATACTAACTGTTGCTGTTGGGAGGTAAAATATGTAATGGCACCTACATAGACGCGCATAGGTATAACCCAGCCACAAGGTAATTGAAAAAGTAACTGTGGTTGATTGTTGATGAAAAATTTTAAGGTAAGTTCTTCCTTGTGATCACTAACACTTCCAGTCCTGGATAAATACGATGTTTAATTTGTAATAATAATTCGGGTTCTATTCCATTGGCTGTTGATTTCAAAATGTGAGACGGTTGTCCAGTCGTGAAGTTTAAGTACTCTTTAGAATAGTATAAATATCATGTGTATGATTATCATATCATTACTAGCAATTCCCGTTTTCGCACTAAGAAAATTTGCTAATAAAGATATAATTTTACTAAAAATAAAACGGAAACTGAAAACGTCTTCCCAAACAAACTATAGTATACCTTCGAACATAGCTATGCGGTCGCGGACTTTTCTGTAGGCCTTTGGATAAAACAAATATCACCATAATTTTGTATAAAATATTTACAAATTATGTTAAGGTTTATCGCTCTTTCTATTAGTTAAAACCGTATCATATATCCGTTAACTGGTTTATAAGTTAGATGTACATACATACAGAAACAGAAAGCGATTATGTTTTATACTATTAACAGATGGCAGTGTCTCTTATGCCTCACTGGCTCAACAATATTTGGGTCGCTTAGCAATGTGAAACTCATAGGTTCGACAGTCCCTTGGGTTATTGTCGTACCCATTCCTAATACAAGTTACATAGGTACTTGATTGAAGTACCTATGTAAATTGTATTATAATATATAATAGTCAATATTTTTAATTATAAACGCGACATCAGAGTCGCCGAGGTTGTACTCTCTCTGATCGAAGTCAGTGTGGGCCACGTCTTCCAAGAAGACGACAAGCTTGAAGTCCAGCGAAGATCTGCTGATGTTCAGTAAAAATATAAAACGCCAAAATGTACGAAAGTAGAATGTAAATTATGTAATTGTCAATTTGTCAAAATATGGAGTCTTTTTGGTAGATAAGAAAAGCATTTTCGATAACGCGAAGAATTTAGTTTTCTCATCGCCTAATACTAATAGTATATTTTTTTCAGATATAATTATAATATTATAATCGAAACACTATTGTTTCCAGGTTTAAGCGAAAAAAAAATAATGACTTGATATGATTAACTAATAGTATTTGATTAATTTTATTTCACACGTATTTAATATGTAATACTAAATTATAATACTTTTGAAATTTTAATATTATTCTTGATAACTAATGAAACTTTAAAATTAATTTGTAAAACTATATTACTTTATGCATTGACTGATTGGAACTGTTGCATGTCAACATGGATATCGGCGTGTTTTAAACAATTACGTTATAATTGATAGATTATTTAATAAATGAACAAAATTGTTTAATTATTTTTTTAATTGTCTGAACAATTATTATGTTAATAAATTTTCATCATCTTGAATTTAGAGGTGAAATTTTGGTTTATTGAATAAAAACTGGATTTTGCGTGCGAAAAATTGACAAGCAAAGGGTATGAGTGAAAACCGATGAAAAAACATGGCGTTCAAAAACTTGTAACCACACAAGAAACACTGACATTTGTTTTTAAAAGTAGCTGTCTTGTTTGTGAGGAAATAATCCCGGATTTGTCGGCTGTTATTAAGTTGTGCTGTTGTTGCCTGTGAAAATGTGAAAACTGCTTTCGAATGTTACGTGCCATTCGGGATACGATTTTTCATTATTGTAATTCACGTACTCTTTGCAAGCGAAATAAACCGACCGTCAGACGAGTCGACCACGAACGACGAAGTCTTCTCTATCATTACGAAAAATTAGACGACCTAGATTTAATAAACATTCTAAATAGGCATAGTGCGAATTTAAAGTATTCAAGTGTCCCAATATTTTCAATGAAAAGTATGTTATTTTCAAATTTCATCATTTTCATTGTAAAAGTTATACAGTTCGAGAAACTGATTATTTTCCCCCTCTATAACGTTTTATTATACTTTATCTTTTACTTTCCCCCTCTTTATTTGGTATATAGACCTATTAATATTGTAATTTAATTATTTTCATACTAGGGGAATTATTTGATGAAAACGAAAAACAGATTGATAATATAAGTTTATGCATTTAACATATTCCCTTTTTTTGCTTCTTTCTTTGCCATTTTCTTTTTTAATAGCATTTGCTTTTTCTCTTCTGTTGACTTCTTCAAACCCTTCATCTTTCGGGTTTGTAGTCTGTTAATATCCTGTTTACCCATGTGAATACGACCAAGTTTAGTTCCAAACGCATCTGTAGACTGGTTCTTCTTAGCAATTGGTTTCAATTCTTTAGGTATTCGACACGCTTCCTTGAACAAATCGGCAGAAGCTAACTTGGTCCTACGCAATTTAAAATCTACCGAAGGACCTGTAAACAAAGCAATATTTATTGATGTATATTTTACCAAGATGGATTACCATAATGTGAACTAAATGTAAGATTTTTCTGAATGCTAACTTTGCATTTACAGTCATTGTATTTAGTGACATATGTATGATAAACATTGACTACAAGGCTCGCATGTTGGAAGAAATTAATTATTAAAGAATTCATTTAAATCCAAATTACTATGATGGCACAAATAAATGGAAAATTCGACTTCTAAGTTATAAATTGTATTATAAAAATTAGTGCTCTTCACGAATTTAATTTTGCATTTTAGAATCATACGATTCTTTGTATCAGGCAACATTGCGGATGGAGCTGTGTGAACTGCATTTTACTTTTTAAATATACTTAATCATGTCAGACTGTCACACTCAGGGACATTTAAATTTTAAAAACTTTCAACACATTATCATTAATTATACCTAGTTTAAAATTAAATGTTAACCTTTATTTTGAATATAATAAGCCAATTTGCTCAAATTCATTTCATTGCTGACCTTAATAAACAAGAAATGTAAATTTTATTGATTATATTGTATGCTTAAAATGAATATTCATTTAAGTAAAAAATAATGTTTACTTGTAGTATAATATTAATAATTCAATCCATATTTTAAAAGACAGATCATTTATTTTATAGATTTGGCATTTACTAAAATTGCCCATTTGTACCATATACTTTTTGACTAGTTCGATACCTTAAAACATGTTTATTATAATAAGAAGCAAAGTATAAAGAATAGGTAAACAGTATAAGTAGTATAAGTAGTTTTTTTTTTTTGAGAGCCGAGATGGCCCAGTGGTTAGAACGCGTGCATCTTAACCGATGATTTCGGGTTCAAACCCAGGCAGACACCACTGAATTTTCATGTGCTTAATTTGTGTTTATAATTCATCTCGTGCTCGGCGGTGAAGGAAAACATCGTGAGGAAACCTGCATGTGTCTAATTTCAACGAAATCTGCCACATGTGTATTCCGCCAACCCGCATTGGAGCAGCGTGGTGGAATATGCTCCAAACCTTCTCCTTAAAGGGAGAGGAGACCTATAGCCCAGCAGTGGGTAATTTACAGGCTGCTAATGCTAAATAAGTAGTTTTAATGGTATATGTTGAAAACACATTAAGCTTTGGCCAATCAATCTTTGATTTACTACAGGCATAGGCCTGTATTCTAGGATTGCGCAACACAACCTGCTTTCTGTTTCTAAACTCAACCACCAACCACTCGGAATACAACGGGTTAAATGCAATATTTATATACATAAATGGTTTGAAAAAATAATTACCTATTTCTTCTAGTTCAATTCTTGGAGTTCTTTGACCACTTTTTTTCAAATGGATTCTGTAAGACCGTAGATAAATGGTGCCATCATCAGTTGCTGAAAAGCTAATCACATGTTCTAATCCTTGCAGTCTGACAGATTCAACCTGCAATTAAAATATAATTTTAATTAGAAACATTTATTACAAATACACATTGAAGATGAGATATGTAATGAGATGAAGGAGGGCATTGTGCAAACCTATCTAGCTACCACCCACTCATCAGAAATTCTAATACCCAACAACAGTACTCAGTATTGTTGTTCTGGCTTGAAGGATGAGTGAGCCAATATAACTGACGGCACAAGGGACATCTTGATTTTCAAGGTTGGTGGTGCAACGGCAATGTAAGGAATGGTTAATATTTCTTTCAGTGCCATTGGCTATGAGCGTATAAACCATATCTGTCCTAATTAAATTACTAATTAAAAAAATATATAATAGATAATATTTTTTTTATTACCTTTTCTCTGTAGAAGAAATCAGTAAAGAGGGATTTCAATCTTTTAAGGTCTTGATTCAATTCCCAAACAGGTCCATTAAAAAGTAGGCAAGGTTTTATACCGGCCAACACTTTCATGTTATGAAAATCTGACATTGCTTTAAAATTTTCCGCTCCAAGTTCTATCATATCTAATATACCATAATTAAAAGTCCTTCCGAGTATAATATTATGAGGTCTCTTTTTGCTGTGAGAACTGACTCCAAACAAAGATGCATCTTTCTTGTAGCATAATCTGAAACACCAGACAATTTTTTTATTGTAGTTATATATATTTCTGATCTAATATCCCACATCGTCATCCAAAGGATCTATTATTATAGCTACCTATGTCGGTGTCACATAGATACATTAAGGCTCTATATGCAACTTTTAGATTAAAAATCAAACATAAAAATAAAAATTCTTGTTTTCTTCTATTCTTCTTGTTTTGTACATATAAAAATTTCCTCTTAAATCCCTCTGTTTATTGATAAAAACCGTATTAAAATCTGTTGCACCATTTAAAAGATCTAAATGTGTGGACAATGGGAAGCAAATTCATATGTATTAATATATTTATAGTATCTAATGATTTGAATTTAGATGTAAAGCTATCATCAGTTGCAAATGCCGATATATAAGTCAATTTATAAGACAGTAATATTTAGAATTGCTATTAACAAGCTCTGATAAAACAAAAGGCCTATAATTAATTCAAGTGACCACACTTTTGACATGTCACACAAACATGTATTGTTTAGCAGTGATTAGAATATGTGGTTGATTTTGATAGTTACTTTGATGTTCTGCATTCTCTGTTTTTTATTTTCTAATTTGTATTCACAGTTAGAAATTGTAGGGCATTGTTTATCATTGCATGGAATGACATTGAACCAATTATAATTATGTGCATAGATAAATAAATTAAAATATTATTAAAATAGTATTAAACACAAAAAGTCATATATTTATAGTTAAAACTTACTTTTCAATAAGTGTGGCGTCTTCAAATGGTACAAAATCATTTTTTCTGCTTAAGTATGCTGCATCTGGCTTCTTTAAATCATAGAGGTCTTTCAAAACTTTTCTAGCTCTCTCAGATGGATTGCGAGCTTGAAGGAAAATGCTTTGCTTAGTATCTTCGATTGGTTTCGGTTCCCTGGACAATAGAACTTTCTTACCCTTACGGGTTGTAGGTTTTCTGCAATCAATTTGGAACAAATTAATGTTTTTGAAATTATTTTACTTACTAGTTGTTGAAATTTATATAATTACTTTATTCTTTGTATAACACCCATTTTATTTGTTGTCTTATAATAGAAACACGTGCTATTTGAGCAGCTTTTCAGTTAAAAGTTGGCATTGACAACTGACAATGACATTGGCATATTTCATTTTTTTTAGTTTTTATATTTCATCTTTGAAAAGGTACTCGCTATACAGCCTACTATCAATAATGCTCAGTAAAAAATAAATGATTACAACTACAACGTTTTAATGTTATTAATGTCAGGAACTACTAGTATGATTGAATAGTTATTTTGTGTTAGTTAGTCCGTTTTACTTTCTCAATATATGTTTAAAAAATATTTTTTTTGTCAATAGTGGTCATACAGCAAAAACTAACGAAACTTCTTCTTAAGAAATTATTTGGTGGTAGCGTTTTTGTGTACGGCCAGAGAAGGTGCCATCCACTCATCATATGAGTTAGTGCAATTACAGACATAAAGAACATCTTAGTTCCCAAGGTTGGCTGCGCGATGACGATGTAAGAGATACATTTTTTTTTGTAATGTTAATGTTTATGAGCAGTGAGAACCCCGTACCGATAACATAAAAAATAAATATATCTATTTATTTATATAATATATAATTAAAAGAATTACACGGTAACCACAAAAAGCTAACGTTTCTTAAAGTTGAGTAAAGCTTCGCCACAAATCCCATCAGAAGTTAAAGAAGTATAATTTTTATTGCTATTATTATTGTTACTGTTATTCTTATAATAATTATAAAAACATATTTACTTAATTTAAATCATTATTTTCATCCAATCCATACTTATCTATTGGCATTCTTTAATTATAAAATCTTTTACTAACTGGTAACCTTATTAAGAGCAAGCCTTTGTTATTTTTGCAGTCTAAGCTGTAAGTTTCAACGTTCGATTCGTTGTTTTCATGGAGTCCTACTTTGGCATTATAATTTCTTATATTATAACAATATTGTAGCCTTCGAGGTGGTGTTGATGGCCTTAGCGATGACTATGTAGGTACGTGACTTGTGTCACATCATTAGAAGGCCTAGAGGTCAGCACCTATACCTGTACGACCTGCAGGGAGTACCGGTTTGACAGTTTTAGTACAAAACAGTTTTAGTAGACAGTCAAGGGAGTTACGCAACCCTGTTCAGTGAGTCGAACATTGATTTCGATTTCGACAATGTTTTAAATGAGATCCTTGTCTATCCTATTCTCTATTCCAACTAAAACAGGAAAAAAATCCAAATAACAACATTTGACAGCAAATTGACGCGATATCATTGGTCGAGAGCTTGATTAATCTAAGATATTCACTATTGATTTGCGAAAAAATAGCGTTTTTAACGTTGACGAAACTATTGTCGGAATTTGGGAAGTATAATTAAAGTAGTTAAGTGCTATAGTGTTGTATTATAAATAAAGATATATTAATCATAAACTCTTAATAGTGCACAACATAGCTGAGTTAGTAGCAAATCGCATGAAATACGTAAATCTAAGGTTTGTTTATCATTTTTCCTACTTTCATTGGAATAGGCTATAGAAGAGTTGATTACGGGAAATAGCATAAGGTACCCAACTCTAGGATTATCACATTCTTCCCCTGTCTTCTGTCTTCAGATAACCCTAAAATATTATTTAACTCTACCTCTCGTCGTTTGTCCTGAATTAATCCAGTAGTTCTTTGCCTCCTTCTTTGTTCCCCATGAATCGAACTGGCGACACAGGCATAGAAATAGACTGGGAATCCAAATCTTTTAATTGCAACTGCCTTTGGTTTGAAAACCGTACCGTACCGTAGATTAATAGATTGCGCACCTTGTAAATGATATCATTGACTCCAGACTATTTCAAATAACATGAGTGTGATTATTATTATATATGAAAGATATAATTGTTACTTTATGACATATGACAAAAAAAGTTCTGGTGAATTTCTTTCGGCGGTTATTGTCACGTCCGAGGTGTATATTGACGAACCGGTAGTAAATAATACATTATTTATAAGCAAAAATGTAAATAGTGTAAAGTTTTTGTATTGTATAAAGATTTATGAGTTGACTTTGACTTACCCGTAGTCGCGACTATACTTTTCATGTGTTTTTCCATGTGTTGACTGGTGATAGTTACCAGCTCTTTCCCTCCAATAATAATTATACTGTAGTTCCCTCCAACAATGCTATGTGTGCGACGAATCTATTATTTTAATTAAGTGAATGTTTATTTTCTTTATGTTTGCATAATGTTTTATTTGTTTGTGTCTGTTTAGGCCTCAGTGGCTTACAGGCTATGAGTCTACTAAGTGCGCAAATGAAAATTTGCAACTCCACCATCTGCCTAGCGGCACATTCTATGAAATATAACTACATATACTCCAAACAATATTGTATTGTACTTTCAACACGCTTAAGTGATATTTCTACTTAATCCTTGATTACCTTGTTTACCAACATTATCGATAGCATGTAGTCGTCACGATGTCGAGCTAATATAATCACAATTGGATGTAGACAATCCCATTAGTATTGCTCTATAACTAAAATTACTGCGATGTAATTGGATTAGGTTGTCGCATGTCAGTTAACATTATAAGATTTACGGATAAATCAAGTGTAATAATATTATCGATTGGTCATATTCATGGGCACTTTATGTAAATTTATGTGACTGTAGATTTCATACAACTACTTCTTGGTAAGGCTTCTCACCTCATGACTGACTCCCAACAGCAATATTTAGTATTGTTGTGTTCAGATTTGAGAGATCAGTGAGCTGGCTCAAAGTACATAATATCGTATTAGTTCCCACGATTGGTGGGGCGTTTACGATGTAAGGGATGGTTTATATTTTTCCTAAGTGCTAATATCTATGGGCAGTTGTGGCCACTTACCATCGGGTGACCCAATCGCCAGTTTCCCTCAACTATTTTGAATTAAGAATTAGTGGGCTAATTTAGTTATTTCGTTAGATGTTAGTGTTATTTTTTGATATCTGTATCGATGAAAATATTCCATGACATGTTAGATAGACGCGCGGATAGATGAGCAATTGTTTATATTATATTAACCGTAAAGAAAATATTTCCCAACAGTTCAATGTTTTCTGGACTCAGTTGTCACTCAAGGTTTATTTTCAATTTAGTATTATATTTGCATTAGGATCTTTACAAAATATTTTAAATTATACATACAAGATTAATGAAATAAAATAGCAAGTAATTTTTATCATTGAACGTGGTTTTTCAATCGAATTTATACCTAGTTGACGAAATATAATTTCACATAAAAAGTTGATTTATTTAATTATAGTTTATTAAGTCTGACAATATTTATTAAATAAAGTAGATATTTGAATGAAAAGATAAAATCATGTAATATTTTTTCATATAAACTTTTTGTATACGAATACTGATAAAGATTTAATAAAATAGCAATATTCATTTATAGTAAATTAAAAATTACAGATCGCTTGTGGGTTCCTTGGGTAGGTTATTAAAAATGTTGTTGGTTAGTTTGAAGTTTATAGACATCGTATTGACCCGCTGAGTTTCTTTCGCCGGTTCTCCTCAGGTCAGGGTGTTCCTTTTTCCGAACCGGTGATAGTGTTTAATTTGACCATCAATAAGTAAGTGTAATGCTTTTATGTTGAATAAAGGAATTTGAGTTTGAGTTTGAGTTCGTGTAACGGATAACCCTAACAGTTCGTATATATATAATTAGTGGAGAGCTGTAAGCTTTATACCTCGGAATCCAGGGCCAGTCAATGAATCTTTATATAAACTTTGGAAATGTGTTTCTATAGTATATAGAACAAGGTTAAAAAAAAATTTGGCCGATCTCAATTTTTTTTTTTTCTTATACTTAATTATAAATTTTTCGTAGTGTACCCTTACTTGTATTAGCTTAAAGTTATATTTTAAGAAGAAGAACTTTTACGAACCTAATCTTGGGTCTCAAGGGACTGCTGGTATAAAGCTGATAGAGAGAGGAGAGGACTAGAGCAGCTGTTGGGTGTTGTTAACACGAGCCCTAACCAAATAGTACTCGTGGCAATTTGCGAGGCTTAATACGAAGTTGTTTTTGGGGGCTCCTATATAAAATAATTTGTGCAAGAAAGCAAGCAAAATTTAATAATATAAACCATTAATTATGATATAAAGGTTAGTTATTATTATTAGTAAAATTTTGTTGTTATAGCCTCGTATCAAAATGGGTGAACCATCGAATCGTGATAATATAAGTAATTCAGAACTACATCCTATTTTATGACAAAATAGGATGTAGTTTTGAATAAACTCTGGACTAGGAGACATTGTCAAAGTCACTAGAGGAATATCAACGCTCAAAGCTGCTTCAACAGAAAGAGCGGATATGGAGCGTACATTCAGTATGCTGACAAAAATATATCAATAAAGGATATATTAATTGTTATTGAATAAAAGAACACCACATCGGCATGATCTCCACCGAAAATAAAACTTCGAACGGCTACTGCAATTGACTTTGATAGATACAGTAGGTTCTTTTTATGTGAAAAAGAAGCGGATAAAATGAAGAAAAGAAGAAAGTCAATATCATCAAGACAACAAATCAGATACGTCTGATTTCAAGAAAACTATTTTAAGTTTGTAAGTGAAGAGAAAAGTGAATTTTATCGCAATATCAATAAAATAATTGGAGGCGTGTTAAATTTAGTAACTCAGGAAGCTAATTATCATACGGATTGTTACATGCGTTTAAGAACTACACTAAAACAGACCCAGAGGGAGAAAAACAGTCACAATACAAGTAGATGCAGCACCAGCTCCAGAATCTTTAGTAAAAAATATTTTTTGCAAATGCATTAACTGCTGCTTGCTTAGAATGCATTGGGGACAGCTGTACGGCGACGACGACAATAATGAAAAATAATGTAATAATGTATGTATATAGTTAATGAAATTTTTTTTTTTAGAAGTCGTTATTTTTTGCGAAAATCTAATGAATTTACATTAAAGTTACTATGTAAACATAATTTATTAAATATTAAATTGAAATCTTTCTTATAAACATTTTATTCCCCCTTCCACAGTGAGAGGTCTCTCACTTTCCCGTAAATTGTTGTAATCGAGATCGGTCAATTTTTATTTTTTAACTTTTTTATTTAAGCAATTAATAATGCAAAAACTGACTGTGCCTGGCCCTGGGTTCCGAGATTTTACAATTTTTATGTTTTACGGCACTCCACTAAATTATTTTTTTGATTTTTTTGTTATTGTAATATCTAGTCTGTTGTAGCCTGCCGCTAGATGGCACTGCAGTACATCAATTTCTATAATCGTTATCGCAATTCGTAAAATACACAGATAAGACAAGACTCCAAAGAGAGGTAGACGTTGTTTGTTGCTAGTACAGATATGTACTTACCTTTTTATCGTAGGTATCATATAAATATGGAATTTTAATAAATTTGTATTTTCAATTTGAAATGCTGCTTGTAATGTTACTTTGACATTTTCTCTTTTCTCTTGACACTATTTGTGTCTAAGAGCAGAAAGATTAGAGCAAGTTTAACTGTAATTAGTACAAGAGCGTTTCTTGCTAGTAGTACTTCTTGGTAGAATGCCCATTCCGAAGCGGTGGTAGCTCCATTAATTGACACAGTGAACTTTATAAATAACAATTACAAAGTTTGTGCTCTTTTTTAATACACTGTCGAACCTTGTATAGGTATTACAAGAAGATTATTTTTTTAAGAGATTTATTCCTTGTAGTACGCATGCTTTTTTAAATTTGAGATCCATTATGATTTAAAATTCGACGTTAGGCTGTTTGAAAGTATATACATACGAGGTCTCAATATCATACTCGTCGTTTCCAGACTATGACTGTTTTATCATTGGAAAGACACAAGGCACGAAGACAGTCTATGCCATATGGGTCGCACGCAAGGTCCAAGCTGAATCATCCGGTCCAACTTTAAGGATAGATTAATACTGAACAAATTTATTCAATAGTTATTTTGACATCGCTATTTTTTATATTAATTTAGTTACGCCCTTAATGTAAATAATTCTTATTAATTAATTCAATAAAATAATAAAATCATGTACTTGTTTGATGAACAAAGTTTATATAATGCTATTTTGAAGCTTAGAGTGATTAATGTTTCGATGAATTATAACACGTAGGAAGCATGACGGTAGTGAATGATATATTACACCGAACATATCCCGCCTTTGACCCCTGCTTTATGATTAAATAACAACGTTAATTTTATAACATAATACCGCCTCATTCACATAATGTTGACTAAAAACTTCATATAATATATAATTATAAGGCCTAATGTCCTGTCTGGGATGACATAGCCTGAAATTTGGAGGATACAGACTTTTTGTGGTGAACTTCAAAGGAATATTGATAAGAATAAGATTTTAAGTTCATTATGTCGCAGATGAAAACGATAAATAAATAATTACACTAGCACATAGGTCTTTTTTTTTAAACTTTTCTAATATAACAATAATATATCTTATCTTATAATAATTTATGCACAACATATTCAACTGGTGTTAATGTTCTGTAGACAACGTACCTAGACCTAACTCTTTGTTAGCATTTATTACAAACCCTGATGGTTTTCTAATGCTAGCTATAAGTATTTTGTATTGTAAACCTTTATAAAATGCGTAAATAAATAAATAAATAAAATAAAATAAATGCTGATTTTGACATAATTAGTGTCCTGTGATGGAACCCGAGCCTAGATCCAGGCGGTTTTTTCTATAGTATAGTATATTATAAGTATTCTCTTAATGAATAATATGATTTATTTATTAATTTAGTCTTAATAAGCTCTTTAAATTTTGTAAATGGTAAATTGATTATATTTCTCGGTATCTTATTATATGTACGTATACCATTGCCCAAAAACGTTCTCTGTACCGTATGCAAACGAAAAGTAGGTGTTACGAGTTTATTTTTATTTCTTGTATTAATAGTATGTATCAGCTTTTATGGAATATTTTTATATATTCTTTTTCATAAACATTATATTATCATAAAAAATATTGTGAAGCAGCCATACACATTTCTTTAAATCGATAATACACCTATATCTTAAAATTTTTAGCGTAATAATGTCCTAGAGCTAATATTGTAAATGGTTTGGTAGCAACATTCTGCAGAATAAATACTATTTCAATATCTGCTGCATTATCCCATAACAAAATTCCATATGACATAAGACTATGAAAATTACTAAAATAAACGAATCTAGTAGGACTTATGTCCGTGAGTTTTCGAATTGTTTCTATTGCATAAATGCTACTACTTAGTTTCCCTGCTAGGGAATACAAATAAAACAAAGTAGCTATATTAAATTAATTAAATAATGTTGGATGCAAAGACATTCAGAATTTTATATGAATATATAAAGTATGATTAATTATGATCTTATTTACAATAATAGGAGAACCTTTATAAAGTATGTGTAAATAAATCTTTATATAAGGCAAAGAAGTTGTAGTAATTGAGCAGTTGTGAGTTGAATCGGAACCCTACGTTCAATATGAGGGCTTTTGTTTGCACGCTAATCTTTGTTATTCAAATTGCGTTGAGCTATGGATCATGTAAGTTTTTTAATATTTTTGCTACACCATAAATAATACTGAAATTTTCAAAATATTTTTTAAAGTATACAGTCAAAATTTGTTATAACGACATTGAAGGGACTACTCATATTTAGTCGTAAAAACCGATAGTCGTAACAACCGGTGATGCTTATTTTTTTATGAAGTGGTATTATTGAATATGTATGTCATAGGTATTAATAGGCAAACTATGTATATATTAATGTATGAAATTAAATTATATTTCGTTTATTTCAATCAAAATGTATACGTATTAAGAAAGAACAATGTAATTTTCCTGTATGCATAAAATCTGTAATTTTAGTTTGTTTGGAACACTTCTGTCTTGTATAGACATTTTGTAATTCACTTTGGAGTTTAATCAGCGTATCGTTATAATGCATGTGAAACTGTTCATTAAAACGAACAATCTTGCGTATTACACTAACAGCATTGAGACCATCATTCAAAGTTGCCACTGTAAATTGTTCATCAGTTCGTCTTTTTCTTCTTGAACTTCTCGTACAATATCATCTTTGGTAGCCGATGCACAAATCGCAATAGACCCATCTACATCAATGCATCAATTTGTTTATAATTCATCTCGTGCTCGGCGGTGAAGGAAAACATCGTGAGGAAACCTGCATGTGTCTAATTTCAACGAAATTCTGCCACATGTGTATTCCACCAACCCGCATTGGAGCAGCGTGGTGGAATATGCTCCATACCTTCTCCTCAACGGGAGAGGAGGCCTTAGCCCAGCAGTGGGAAATTTACAGGCTGATTATTATGTTATTATGTACATCAATGCACTCGTCTGCTTCAGTAGTAATTGTTTACAATACGACTCAGCTGGTTATTCTATAGATATAATTCTCCAAAAACATTAGCCAAATGTGGTCGTTTAATGCGGTATTTCGTAGTAAGCAATGTCGTACAAAGCAATATTTTTGATAAAAGAGTTATATAGCATTCAGCCGGGACCTTTGATTTTGGTCAATATAACCTATATGTTGTTCTAAACGATGTCGCCATAAACGGTTTTAACTGTATATGCACGTTACGGAGCCCATTCACCAGTTTTCTAACTTGCTAAAATATTATCTTTTTTCTACTTTTAATTATTACGGTGAGTTTATCATAAATTACGAAAATATGACATATTTGACTCTATTAAAATAAAACCAATATTTGAATTCAATAAATACATTGTAATTTTTTTTACCCTATGCTTGGTCTGCCTAGGGCCCCGTATCATCTAGGTACCCCTAGGTAGAGCAAAAACTGCCTAGGTGGACTACAGTGCCTAACGGATGATTCGGACCGGCTTATATATATATTTTATTATTAGCCATGAACTTCTTTAAATCAATAACATTAATATATATTAGAATAAATAATTATTTAATTTAGATTATATTGTCTATGACTAATTATTGAATAAAAATGAATGTGTCCTATCAAAAAATAATTTTTATTTAAGAAAACCAATTATTAAATATGGAGTTTAATGTTAAAATAAATATTTATGTCTTATTTTTTATTTTTTAGTGCCATTGATTCAATATAAATGTTGGACATGGGACTCTGCTTGTCTGACGGCGCGTGCGCAGGCTATAACACCAATTTTTACAGCAGGTTTTCATGAAATAGGCACAGAGCGATTAGATCCTATGTTCATTGACGCAGTTAATGTTAAAGATCAAGCAGGTCTCAAATTTGATATGCAAAATGTGTATATCGAAGGTTTTAAAACAGCAACGATTGACAACGTCAGGTCAGTTTTAATTTGATATTATAGTATTCACAGTGGTTGAATTTAAATAATAATTATTGTTAATTTTAATAAAATATATAAATACTCCCCTTTTCAAAATATTTTTATCATTCTGACAAATTTATTCAGCCGAAAAGAAAAAAAAAAATTATACGATATAATAAGAATAAAAGGTAATCGTAATAAATCTAATTAAAAAAAATATTAATGCAATTATTTGTCTTCAGTTTAAAATGAACCCTTTAATTTTTTTAGTATTGACATGAATTCACGTATAATGCGACTGGTCTTCCATGCAGATTTGTCAATAAAGAGTTCGTATACGGCTAGTGGATATTTATTTTCCTTGCCTATTTTTGGACACGGAGATTTTTCAATGAGATACGGTGAGTATACTGTTCTATATATTCTAAAATTAAAATGTAATCATATGGACTTTCAATTAACTCACTCAGTAAATAAAAGTGAATATTTGTGCAAAATTAAAATATATAAATAAAAAATTTGACGTTGAAAACTGCGATTAAAAATGTTATTCATGTATTTAAATTAACCATGCTACATACTCGTTTGAATACGTCAGTGAAATTTAGTAATAATTTGTCTCTTGAAGCTGTATCTTAAAATCTGACAATAATACCGAATTCCAAATAAAGTACTGTTTGTTGATAATAAGATTTTGATTGTGTTACAGATAATGTTCTAACTGAAATGGTCATACCTTTCGACATAATAAAGGACACACAAGGCAAAAATATCATTAACCTAAAGGTATACAAGTACTGGTTTGACGTGAGAGGCGGTGGTCAATTTCATTTGGGTAATCTTTACAACAACGACACGATATCAAGTAAGATATTAAACAATATATTAGATAAAAACGTAGTACAAGATAGTATTAAAGTATTAATTATAATTAAATAATTTTATGTGACGCCGTCTGATTTCGGTATTGGTGAGTAGATTCTGCCCTTTTTAACCCGTGGAGTAAGAGGACAAGTCGTTGTACCCGAGTTGTAACTATAATCGACCGAGCAGAGTATCCGCCAAGCGATTGAAACATTCGCCGGTTCGATCCTGACCACTTGAGCTATTGTCTCCCTCACTCCTTTACAGAACCAGAACTAACTTTAAGCTCAATTGGAGAGTTAAATAGAAATATTAGTGATTCCTTGAAATGGGCATTGCTAATAAAAAAAGGAAAATATAAGTTTCGCAAGAAGACGTCAAACAAACGGTCGTTAGTTGCTTAGGCCATAAAATTCTGCCAAATCTTTTGGATAGTGTTTTAAACTTTACTGACCTCAAATAAATAGCGTAAGAGCACGATGATGATGACGATTTATTTGTTACCTGTTTCAACTTTACTTGTTTCCAGTACAACGTTTTAATGAAAGTACAATGGACAAAATATTTAAAATGTTGGTGCACACTTAAAATAATTTGTTTTTTTTTCAGGTGTGAGAATGCATGCCATAATCAGTCAGAATTGGAAAATTATTTCCATGATGTATGGGAGACAAATGTTTGATAAGATCAACGATAAAATTTTCAATGCAATTCGTACTTATCTTCGTTCGAAATCGTTGGAAAACATTGTCTTGTACTAAATATTGTTAATTATTATAATTATAATCCATAAAATAATAAAAATGAAATATATATGTATGTAATTTGTAAATGTATGTATGTAAATTTCTCAATAGTTAAGGCTTTAATTTTGTAAATATCATCTGAATTCGTTTCGATTAGTTAGTTGATTGTTTTGTAATTAAACTGGTGTTAAAGTGCCATATTTTCATAGCGTAAAAACTATTTTTGATCAGAGTATAATATTATTATCATTCTCTATCATATAATCCTATAATATTTAGATGTGACAAATAATAAGTACATATATTTTTTTTTTTCTAGAAAAAGGTTTTACCTAAGTTCTAAGTAAGTAAATAAATATATGGTGTGGATATCGGTTTTGGAATTGTATTTTAAAAATATTATGGTTAACTATGCTTGAAATATATACAATTTTATCAAGAATGAGATTTTTATTATTCAAATTAAAGAAAAAACATTGGTCGATAGAGACCCGTGGGCAGATGTGTACGGTGCTTTATGGCATAGTCCAAGCCTTAGTGAGGTTATACGAGGATGATGATAACGCTATTAATGTATGAAGATGTACATTGTATGACCTTGCGAAAGAACAACGTCAGACGGTATTACAGGAGTAGGATATTACGATATCATAAATCATTCGAGCCAGTTTCCTACTTTATACACCTAATTTCCTACGATTTAAAAAATATATTAACACAAAAGTCAGAGCCATAGTTGTATACTTATCCATGTATCGTAATTTTCACTAAGTTTCTAAAATAATTTAGCCCGTTTCTAGCCTTTTTGTTTCAAGTAAATGTAATGACTGTTAATTGACAATGCAGCGCTACCATAGTTTTAAAAACCGTCCTTAATGTTTCGTATGGCACAATTATCACTAATTAATATTTTTTAAATTTAGATGTTCATGTAAACCTGGCTAGAGGTAGCCCAACGGCAACATCTGATAGAATTTCATCAATTTTAATTGATTTCCCTACATTCAAAAATGTATAGGTGATTTACATTTATGTAAAGCAAACGACGATTATAAGTTTCTCAGAATCAATCATTATTATTAATCTCTAAATATTCTCGATAAACTAAATTCATTCAACTAAATTCTACGGATAAACGTGGATCCACTATTTGATCATTTATTAACATTTCGTTTTTAAGTTGAAAAATTAATTCGTATATTATCTTAATGACTCCGCTTTTCCTAGAAAATAACGGATATATACTATACGTGTTATATTCATTTTATTTAAAATAGGTAATTAGGTATTATTATTTCTCATATCATCGATGTCCCACTTGCTTTTGTCTCCTCACTCACCCTTCAAACCGACCATAAGTGGTTGGTACCTACCCAGAGGGACTTGTACTGAGCCCTACTACCAACATACCAAGACGTCTTTTTTATCAAAAAATTTGTTAATATGGTTATTTTAAAAAAATTTACGAATTGGACATTGTGGAAGAATTTTTGAAAAATGATACATCTCTTCTAAATTATGAAAGCGAATGCACCTACAATTTTCTCTCCAACACAGCTTTAAGAATATATATAATCTATAATCAGAAATTATACATTATAATCAGTGGCGTAGCATAGGTCACTAGCACCCGGTGCGGATTCCAAATTTGCCGCGCTCTTATTTTTGCAATCCATTATAAAAAATTTTGGACATGGTAAAAAGAGTACTTTTATTGAATAACACTAACCTGATAAGTGAAATTAACATTTTTTGACATACAGTAGAAGGTAGAATATCACTTAGAAAAATTACAGAGAAAACGTAATACAATAATGGAGAAATAGCCTACTTCACGAACGCTCTTTTGCGCCCGAGTATCATTACAACCTCACCTTCTCAACTGAAAGATTAAAATTTAACTTTTCTAGTCTTTCTTTCAGCAAAGTTTTTGATCACACTTTCAATATCGATTGCATCAGTCAGGTCTTGTTCAATCGACAATATAGCTAGATTAGTTAATGTCAGCGTGCTAATCGTAGATCGCAAGTAATTCTTTATCAATTTCAGTTTCGAAAAGCTCCTTTAACAACTAGCATTAGGTACTTATAGCAGTTTTCAAAAGTATTCTGAGCACTATGAAAATGTTAGGCACGGAGATTTCGAGCTTAGATTCGACAATGAACTCCAATAATTCAAGTGGACCTGCATTAGCTTTGCCTAATTTATCAAGATCACCAGTAGCAATGGCAAAACTTCGAAGCCCTCTCTCAAGTTCAAACTCCTCCTTGTCAATGTCGGTAGCATGGTCAAGGTTAAATTTTCCAATAACAGTAGTTTTGCTGGTGTAAGTGAAATTGGGGCAACAATCCGCAAGCTTGTTTTTATATCTTGCTTTTTACTCAAAGTCATCGATGCCTTGTAAACGACGGTCTGTCATTACCGTATTACGGTGAAGTACAAAGAATGCTTAAGGAGACATATTTCATATTTATTTAAAATAACATTGAAAAGAAAAAGTTTCCTAAATAATAGTTATTGAGAAAGCTTGCGCTTGCATCACCCATGCATAGAACCTGCATAGGTACCTGGGTATTTGGTATTTGGTAACAACAAAAAAATGACGAAAAAAACACTGAAAGAAATTAACTTTTTCTCTAATTGCCGCCCGGTGTGGATCGCACCCTCCGCCCCCCCCCCCATGCTACGCCACTGATTATAATAATATGAAAGATACAGGTGTATAAACTTTTGCAGTGACCACTGGACTAAGCAGACGATACGTCATTGTTATTTTCATTGATGATTTAATAAAGTGTGAGATAATTTTTTACTTTTAATAATATCTGCTTCGGAATCCGAAATATAATAATTATTCTTTACAACGACAATGCAACACTAACTATAAAAACTATAATTTTATGTTCCATGTGCCTGTAATTACGTCGTTTAACTACTTCAAATAAGCAATGGAAAGTATAAATTGCTGTTTGGCAGTAGAATAAATAATGAGTAGTTGAACCTATATGGACGTGTGTAAAGTTCTACCAATTAAATAGTGAGTGTAATATTTCATGAAGTACCACCGTTTCAATTAAATGATCGTGCACGTTTGAAGTGATCAATTCTACGATACGAGCCACTAATATGTTTTCTATTTATCACAATGGCACTATTTACGCTACATTCTAGATGACAATAAAATTGCTATATCGAGTCTGTAAGACTTGGAGTACGAAATTTCCGTATGTAAAGTTTAAGTGAAACAATTCTGATACACATGTTTCTGATGACATGTTAATGGAAATTATTTGTTCGCTGTGTTTGTATAATTTATTATTTGTTATTTATTTGTGTTATTTGAAAAGTATGTAGTAGTATGTAATATTGGTTTTTATGCAAATTATCACAAAACTTGATATTTTGTCCTTATATGGGGTCATAACGAAATAAAAGTAATAACACAGATTTTATGTGAAACGCCTTAACTTGATGATAAAAACGTGATAACTCAAAAATGGTTCACTTTTGCATCATGGATATGGGGTTAAAATTATCGCAAAATAGTCACTCCTATCACCTCCTACGTCGAATTACCAATAACCCTGTATAGTTCACACACACACACGCATATATATATATATATAAGCTTACAAACAACATTACAAATATATATATATATATTTGTAAGAAAGAAAGGAAAGTCGATGATCTGATTAATACTGGTACCTGTGTATTACTTGCTTACCGATCAACATCATGTTTGTCATCGTAAGACCACTTGTGTGCTTGCCTGGGTTTGAACATGTAATCATCGGTTAAGATGCGCATTCTAACCATTGGGCAATCTCGGCTCTCAAAACGTTAGCATTAAACGTATATGTTTGTATGTATATTTTAAATTATCAAGCAGACCAAATATCTACCTATTTTCCAATGATCCTTTAATAATAGTTTCTAACCAAGAATTACAGGTGGATTATTTGTAAAGTCACCAAAAACATATTATGGTGCTGTCAAAATATATTTTGTGCTGAGATTTCCTGCAGAAAAAATATAAAAAAAAAACATTTAACTACTTACCATTAAAAACTATGGCAGCGTATTGAAAAATATTGTGTCTATTGTTGACAGTTGACACACAAATATAAACGATAGATTGTATAATTCGTTTGTCTAGTGTTATTGATTCAGATGCTTAAAAATATGTTGTAACTACAAGGGTTCCAAATCTTAATTTAAAGTATATTTAGATTATATTGATAGTTTATAATTTAAACTTGATAGTGAACATAGCCTTACTATTAGAGTCCAGGATATCAATCAAATTCTTTAATATAAACAAAATGAACATTCTATCAAACTTTTTTAAGTCTTTTTTTACATGTGACAATTTGCATGTTGCACGCGTATTTATTAAGAGTAAAATGTTTTATACGCGCTTGATAATAACAATAATTTTGTCTTTATAATAATCAATAGAGCAGAACATCGCTTAAAAGAACCTCTAAAATCTTAGAGGTTCTTTTTTCAATCTTTATGTGTGTATCATTATCAATAAATTTAAGTTTCAAGCACCTTTTCATGACATTTAAATAAAAATTAATATTCAGTTTTTATGTTTAACATATTAATTGTTATTTTATTTTATAAGCCCTTAAATATATTTAAAAATGGCAAACATTTAAAAAATATATATATTTTTTTTTAAAGTAATTGTTTTAATAATTTCACCTTTTTTTTAAATACTAAAGTTGCGAATGTTACTTTCCACACGGATTTACTGACCAAGCATATTTATCAACAAGTGGAACCTTATTTTCACAACCAATTAACGGGGAAGCTACCTCTGTGATAAACCTCAGTAAGTTTTACAAATAAAACATTACATTTATTTTTATAATATACCTTTAACTGAAATACTTATATTTTAACGAAATTGTTTTTTTATTTTCATTCTAATATGTTATAAATATTATTATTCATTTATAGTTCTTTTTTATTTGTCTTTTTTACTATCCGATTTTTTGTATCAATGTTTATTTATTTAATTATATATTAATAGTAGATATTAGTTTAATACTTGTAATACCATCTTCATGTATTTCTGATTGGCCTAAAGATTATACTGTTCGATTATGTCTTTGCATTAAGTTCGCTTTTTGTATCACAGAATATAATTTGACACGTTATTTAAACAGAGAAACAAAATAGAAATAAATGAATATTTTATATTTATTAACCATATTTGTGATTTGCATTGGAATAAATATCAAATTACTTGCCTTAATAATAATTCAATGTTTGCAGCCTTTTTTAATGCGTATCAACAATTTAATAGAAAAAAAAATTGCCGAATTATATATTGTGCGTTAATTTCACTTTATTTAATTTATGTTCTAATTTACAGGGAATATTTAATACGGTTTTACAATGTGTTGGTTTTACGGTTTATTGAAGTAAAAGAAAAAAGTTTATAGAACTTAAAGGATATCAGTACTTTTATGATGTAAGAGATAATGCTAAATTTACTTTAACAAATCTGTACAATGGAAATAAGGAATTAAGCAAGTAAATGTTTTTGTATTATAATTTGAATTTTTTGAAGTAAAAACTATGGCAGATTGTGCTATTTCTAAATAGCGAATGAAATTAATCAAACTTGGATGTACTTTGCCACATTTGAGATTCATATCACTTAGGTTTGTGACGCTGGATCGCGTATAGTCGGGTCCAGTCGTCACTAGATATTCAGATAAGTTTATCGTATAGCAAGGAATGCATCGTTTCAAGATTTATGTTCATCCTCACCATTTGTGTTGCACGATAGAAGTTGTGCTTTGCATTTCTTTTGCCAGCTCTCACATCTATCGCGTGGTGATAAACAACCTTTTCATTGGTTAATGACCTAATGACCTTTTAGGCGATAGGTTCTTAAATCACTGGTTAGAGACCATTCAGACGAGCATCTACATAGCTTTACCACTAAATAAATGTAATATATAATACTTAAATTTACAAAAGTAATACTTTTCGTCATTTTTAAACATATTTATGTTTTCCTTTAAGGTGACTCGATACAGTGTCGTATGAATCAGAATTGGCGATATCTAACGGTGAATTTCGGAAAGATTTTTATGGACGCGATCGTCGACAGCATTTATAATACTTTCAGGAACTACATGCTCGCAATGCCCTTAAAGGATTTCAATACCAGGTTTTGATTCTTAAAAAAAAATAAACGCTATTTATTATTGCTGTAAAAACATACAATAATATTTTTTATATGCTTAATGTATTGAATTATCATCAATTTAAAATGTATCTAAATGTTAATATTTATGTTTGACACTCTTGAAATAAAATATATTTTATTTTATGATTTTTAAATAAACATGTTTGAAATGTCAATAAATACGATTTAATTTGTTTATCATACCGATTTATTTGTTTTATTGCTGTTTTATTTTTAGTATTTATAAAGGCCACGGCGATATATTAATAACATAATACAGAAATTATAGAGATTTAAAAAAGATTAAATGAAAGTCCGTATAATCAATGAAAACAATTAAACCTGGGAAAGTACTATGGATTTTTTATATACTTTACTTGTGTACATAATAACGCAAACATCCACCAAATTAAAATCTTCCCCTCTTTTTTTAGTTTAATATAGTACTGTTTATAGTCCAGGATCCATGGTCCATTTTTGCACTTGATTACTATCAAGCTAATGTTTCCTGTACGAAAACTCTCGATTGTGGTAGCAACAGAGGTAGCACGGATAAAATATGTCGATTTGATGATTCTCAAAAAAATATTATAACTGGGTTTTTTGATAAATCTCAAAATAATTATCTAAATTATTTAAGTCATTAAAATTATTACTATCCAGCATATTTTTTTACTTAGTTAATATTTATATCATTTAATAGTCACATTGTCCTAATTGCCAGACACGATATCGCGGTGCTCCAATTGAATGCATATTAGAAATTCATGAAATTAAAAATCTGTTTATTTTCTGTATATTGCCAGTACAACCGTTATGCATGCACAGAGCATTGCTTACTGCGTATTGGGTGTCCCATGTTAGTGTCAACCATAAACGTGCAAAATTTTTTTCAGCTCACTACGTATTTTATTTTATCTCTTGAGTAATAATTTCCAGTAATATTTTTTGTGCCTCTAAATCCTTTTGGAGTGTTTTTTGTGTTATGTAAATATATGAAGATGACAGCGGTTTTAGTAGTGAAGATTATGAAGATTTGTCAGCTGAATCTGATGAAGATTTTTTTTATATATAAATACACAAATTTTTGTACCTAGTTTAGTTAACATAAAGTTATTTAAATTTTAAAAAATATGTTTTCAATGTATGTTTTCAATGTATCTTATGTAACAAACAGGAAAATGTAAAATTGTCATTTTTTGTCGGTCTAGTGATACATACCTGTTTTCTTGTAAGACATTGTTTCATTTAGGCACAGAACACACTAACCTATCATGTAAATTTTTTTTCCTACAGTTAGTAATGAGAAAAAGGGTCTTAGGACCGGGATAACGTACCATGAAATCTGTAGGACAATGTGACTATAAAATCATATAGATATTAACTAAGTAAAAAAAATACTATCAGCTTGTTAGTAATCATTTTTGATGACTTCATCATCTATACATATTGGAAGGAGGGGACTCTTTGATCAAACCATACATTTTGTAGAACAAATATTTTTTTCAAATAATTTAAATGATTATTTTGAGATTAAGCTAAAATAAGATTTTAAATTAACATGGTTATTTTTATTACTAATAGTATTTAAAACGCCGCCTCGTGACCAAGACATTCGTAAATAATGTCGAAATATCGAACCACCAAATAAAAATAAAAACCATGGTAAATATCCCGTTTTAAATACTGTAAGCTAAAATAATTCCAGTTTGTAATAAATTTTTGAGAATCATCAAATCGACATATTTTATCCCTTCTGCCCCGTTAGCTACCACAGTCGAGAGTTTTCGGACAGGAAATTGTTAGGCGTCTCATCATAATGAAGCTACTCACGAATTATTTCTGTGTGTGAAAATCAGGTCAAATTTGAATATTTCAAATTAAATGTTTCAAAATAAAAGTTGTTGTAATAGGCAGAGAACGTTAACAGATGATTTTCAAAATACCTCTTTTCTTGAAAATTGCTAAACTGTTATTTAAAAGTATGTGATTATTTAGTATCAAAAAGGACAATTAGAATTATAGGCGTATTCTATATATAGCTAAAGTATGGAGAGGTTTTAAACCAAGCAAAATATTCGACAGGCATGAACTGTCTAAAAATCTCATAAACATTAATAATTAAGGATATACTTCTAGGATATATATCATTAAAGCATATCTTAAGTATAAATAATCTTATTCTTTACTAAATATCATATAGAGATTTCATTTATTATTTATTCACATAAATTCAGGAGATATCTATTGATTTAATTACTTCCATAACATTAATAAATATTTTAGTTTTATATGTAAGTCAGAATTGGCAAGTAACTCAGTAGATCATTTGATCTTCTTTATTCTTGCTAATTCTTCTCAGACGAATAGATTTACATTTAATTTAATGATCTCTTTACCGACATCACTCAGCATACGCGAGAGGCGGGAGCAGCTCCTGGTCCACGAGATTGGACCAGATCTCTCCCTGCAAGCAACAGTGTCGACGGTGCTATGCAGGGAATCGTCCAAATATAAATTTATATTCTTAATAGATAAATATATATAAACAAGGAAATAGGTTTGCTTGTTATTATTTGTGTATAACTATTTATAAATACAACTAATAATTATGACAGAGAAGAGAATTGCAACCATTAAATTTATTATCGCTTAATTTAAGTTTAAACACTTTAATATAAATGTTAATTACAACATAATTAACAGTCTTTATTTTAGTAGATATTTAAATGAATTTAAATAAGCTAAGTCGCGAATAGATGCAGTTTTGTTATACTTTTATTTTTATATAAATACTTAGGTACATCATTCCTCATTCATCGAAAGGGATTTAGGATACAAAAAAACAAAATAAATAAATAATAATGCGAATGTTAGTTCTTTCCATACTATAAAAACACATTTCAATAAAATTTGACTAACACAAATGAAGCATCTAATTTTTCAATAATAGGTAAGGTAGGTAATAATTCAATAATTTTTTAATGAATATTCAAATTTAGCGAGTTCAAAACTAGGCAAGTATCACAGGGTTGCCACGAATCTTTCTCCATTATCTTTTCATTGATTATATTCTATCAGATCTGATACACCAATCCGCAAATAACTATCGTGAATAAATCTTAATTTTAACTGAGCAGATATTAGTCCGGGAGTAGCGCTTTCGCTACTGTAATTTTTCTCACTGAGAGATTCAGTTTGATTGAACAAAAGATAAAGTGTGAAGGTAAATATTGAGAGAAAACCAATATGAGTCGGTGGATAAATTGCTGCGGCATGTTAACCAAATCGTATTATAGCAGCGTGGTAGAAAAAGCTGCTAACATTCTCCTGAAAAGGATGAGGTTTATCTTACAGTGTATGCCTTGTACAGCAGTGGGATATTAACAGGCTGTTAGTTTACTTTTTTTAAGAGCCACGAATAGTTCTATGAGTTTCTAAAACCATTGATGTTTTTTTTACAATCTCTCATTGCTAAAGTCTTTTATTTAATTCATATTATTTTTGAATAAGTGGCAGTTGATATAACATTTGCAGACTTCGCCTGCTTAGCTTCTCTTTATTAGGATTTTTGTATCCATTAACAAAAGTCAATATTATTTCGGGCATATCAAAAATACCCTTTTCAAAAAAAAAAAAACATACAAATCGAATTAAAATATGATAATTTTCAAAACGCAAAACTCGAATAACATTTTTATATTGTACGGAATTCAGCACAAATCAATTATCACGTAGACTTGAATAAATCCAGTTTTATACCAGAAGATGTATAAAAGGCAAACTTGATATAAAGCAACTCACAGTGGGATGCTGGCTGTTCAATCATGGGTTTTTTAATATATTTTGCAATTATTGGAATTCAATTTACAAGTACATTAGTATCAGGTGAGAGGTTTTGTTAAAAATAGTTGTTTTGCTGCATTTGTTGGTAAATATGATATGACGATGAATTTTTTGTTCCAACTTATGAGTCGAATTGTATTATAGTTCATATTACAAAATAATTAGTGAAATTATCAGTTTAAGTAATTTTACATTATTCCAATTATTAAATAAATGTTTAAATATGAAATCAATATTTTATAATAGACTATTATTTAAGATCGTTTTATTTTTACAGGATCAATACCATTAAAATGTTTTCTTCAAAACCATAGTTTTCCGAACGTTTTTGGTAGAAATACTAATGTTACATCTCCTAATTTTCGCTTTAATACTCTAAAAGAGGAAGCAATTACTTTGGACAAGGATGGTTGGTTATTTGATACAACAAATTTAGAGTACCAAGGACTAGACGACGCAATTTTAGAAGACTTTGGGTAAGTAAAAAACTGTTTTTGTTGATATTTTAAATTGGATAAATTACCTGAAAGTGGTTAATGTATTAATAGAGTCCTGATTTTGAAGTCTAATTTATTTGTCATTTGCAGAATTTTTTCTAACGAATTATGTTTAATACAGTTATTATATTGACACAGAGCACAAGCATAATTTTGTTACAAACAATTAGTTGTGTGATTATGTTACAGATTTAACTTTAACTCAAACGTTTCGCAAATATCTTTTCGCACGGATATGGTGGTCACGCATCCTTACAAGACGGGTGGTTCATTATTTGCTATACCAATTAGTGGTGAAGGTTCCTGTAATATAAACGTAAGTAAGTTCTAGAAACAGAATAAGCTATTTAATAGAATTAGCGTTGTTAAAATCATATAAAATACTTCTACTCGGTATAAATAATACGCAAGAGGAAGTTACTAATTCAATTTTGTTTAATTTAGATATTAATGTCCAAAATATTTGTTATTAATTTCTCATGTTCTCTGTTGACAATCACAAAACAATTTGTTTTAGTTGGTAGGGCTTTCTACATACCCGTCTGGGTAGTACCACCCACTCATGTATAATTTATTCTAGCAAGGATCAGTACTTAGTATTTTTGTGTTCTGGTTTGAGGGGTGAGAGAACCAGTGTAGGTAACTGGCACAACAGACATCACGCTTTAATTTCTAAGACTGGTGGCTCATTGGTTTTTACGACGCCAATGTTTTTAAGCTGTGGTGACCACTTACCGTCAGGTGGCCCATTTGATTAAGGAGATTTTTGCACAGCAGTGGGGCAATGTTAGGCTCTTATTGCTTTACTTAGCTGTACATACTATCAATTTTAAGAATATTATTGTATTGTTTTACGTACGTTTTTTCCAATTTACAAAGTGCCTTGTTTACATTACAGAGAATGTACAATTTGGTTTGATAATGCCGTTTGATATCAAAGAAGAAAATGGTAAAAAGTTTATTGAATTGAAGAGATTTGATTACTGGTATGATGTAAGGGATAATGTTGAGTTCAATTTTTCGAATCTTTATAATGGAAATAAGGAATTAAGTAAGTAAATGTTTTTGTATTATCATTTAACAGGCTTTTTCCCTATTCATACTAAATGTTATTTTATTCTGGGTGGGATTTTATAATACCTTTTCCTACTTTAGGTAAGTAAACAAGGTACGACTATAATACATACCAATAACCATTAGTACTAGTATACTAGTACTAGTACTCGTCAAGTATTCTAGCGAAGAAATATCAATACTTTGCTGGTGTAGAAAGAATGTGAACCAGATATATTAAAACTACATTTGCTTGCTTGCTTAAGAGGAATTTAATTTTTAAATTTTTAAATTTTTTATCAACAGCAACATAATATTATATCTATTTTTAGATGTTACCTTTATAAACTTTATGTAGTTAAAGGGTTTTGTGCAAACTTGTCTGGTAGGCACAATCGAGTATACAGATGAATATTTCTTACAATGCCCATGTAGTCGACAATAGTGACCACTAACCATCAGGCCCCATTGCCAAATTGTCTGCCTACTTTAAAATAAAAAAATGAATGTATATATATATAGTAAAAATATTTCTATGTTCTCTTTTCAGGTGATTCGATGCATTTCCTTATTAATCAGAATTGGAAATTTATGACGACACAATTTGGCAAGATTTTTATGGACCCGGTCGCTGACAGGTTTTATAACACGTTCAAAGACTACATGCTCTCGATGCCTCTGAGGGATTTCAATAGTTGTTAGGTTAAAATATTTTTGAAATTATTAATACTAAATTATGTGTACGTGAACATAAAAATTAGAATTGTATAAAATTCAAATTATGGCAAATTCCAAATGGATATTATAAATATATACATTTTTATTTTGAGTAAGTAAATTTTTAACATGTTTGAAGAATCGATATACGAGTATATAATTGAAAAATTAATTCCAGTTTTATTTCCTGCTTAATTTTTTAAGACTTGAAGTTGACGCCAAATTAATTAATCGGGTATATCAAAAATACTTAGACTAGACTATACTAGTCTTAAATTATAATGCATCTAAAATATTATAATACCATATGCTTAGAACATTTTATTACTTATTTTAAGCGATTAAAAATCTTAATAATATTACTTTCAATTTCAATATAAAAATAAATTAACCAACTTTAAAATAAATAAAGATGCCCTATTTTTATTTAAATTGGTATAGGAACAAGGAAGTAATATCATATTGTTTCAAAAACAAAGTATTTTAAATTTACGAGTTTAGCTTAGAATGAGATATTTTTCAAATATAAGATATACATAATAACATTTTTTTAAACTTTATCTTCTTCTTAGATATTCTTTACTTATAATAGAATCGTCACTGATCGAAATCTGTACATGGAAGATATTTGAGAATAAACGTTACTGGGGATATTTATTAATGCAATAAATCACATAAATATAATTTTTAGAATTTCCTTCTCATTCCAGTTCCAACTACAGTTGTGGAAAAATATTACAAAATCCGGGTTTATTACGAAGTAGACATAGTAATCAAAATTTTTAATAAAGTTATATACTCATGTTATAGGTTATATACTAATGTTTTTCAGTTGATATGTAATTTTGGGTATATATTATACGGTAAGTACATGCAGTATTCTACATCAATCATGATTTAGGCAAATACGTACTGTAATGTTCACATTTAAGGTCGATTTACAATTTGCATTAAATAGATATTATATTTAAATATCAGCTCGCTGTACATACCGTCTTCGCCGCACGCCAATTTTTATATATTTTATTTTCCCGCGCTTTCCGCGATGTGTATCACTCGTGATGACAGATACTATATAAATACACAGATAATATAAATATTCATATAAAATATAATTCTAATACTAATAATGTTATTACAGATCTGTGTACACTACACGTACCTAAATGTTAAATACAAATTATTTTGTAATGCACAAAAATTATTATCTTATTATTAATGACGTTTGCCGATTTAAATACAAACTATTGTTTAATAAAATTGTCTATTGTTTTTTTGGCTTTGACCCACTTTATTGAAATAAAGTTAATTATTGATTGTTAACTGGTATTACAATGTATATCCTTCGGTCAACTAGTATTTTGAATTATTAACAACTTTAAATTCGTACTTGTTTACAACTTGATGTGAAGTTATCGAAAACTTGTTTATTTCGCAGCATATTTAGTGTAAAAAGAAAGTAATTCTCATCGAAATAGACAAGTTAAAGTAAAAACGAATAAAACATAATTATACTATAATATTGCAAATGTCATATACAAATTGTCTTTTGACAATATTGGTATCCTATTGGTTCTGTGCAAGTCCGTTTGGGTAGAACGACCCACCCATCATATACGTATTGTGCTATCAAGTAGCAATATCTACGTGCAAAGTAATATCGTGTTCCGGTTTGAATAGTAAGTGTGCTAATGCAACTAGAAGCACAAGACAAAATATCTTAGTGTCCAATCGCACTGACGATATATGTGATAGGTTTTTTTCTTACAGAGCGAATGTTTATCACTAATCTATATGTCATAGACAAAAAAGAAAGATAAAAAAGTATAAGTTAAAAAAAGCCGACTTCAAAATTTATATTATACATAAATTTCGGAATATGCACTATACTATTTCCATTTCTTTATTTTCTCGATGACAGTTCTAATTTGTTAGTTGTAGTGTTGTGACCAAATAAGTAATGATATCGATCGCATATATTTATTATATTTTTAACAAAGACAAATACAACAAAAACATTCAAATATTTTTTTTTAAGAGAAATGGGGATGGAGATGGGGAGAGCTAATCGAGTGACAGTGACTCATCAGATTTTGATTAAAATAAATAAATAAAGATTACCTGTCGAGTATTTTATTGTCGAGTACCTACCTATACCTACTTATTTTACAACAACTTCGAAAATTTTAAAGAAGTTGGCTTTGTCAATCAAGAATTAATACGTGTAACATCTTGTAATTTAATGAAATATAATATTAGTTAATAAATTTGTACAAAAGTATCCGGCAGTAGTTTAGTTTATTACATTTAAAAAAAAAAATATCGGGTCTGTTATATTGTTATTTATGAATAATTATTTTGGAATTAGAACTGTTTTGTATTCCAATTAAACAGGCTAAAGAGATCGGACCTCTTACAGTTATGGAACAGAAAAAAATGTGAACACATATATGTGTTCCGATTTTTTTATGTACACGTAGCTATCCTATAAATATTTGACAACAAAGTAATATTATTTTATTTCTAAAAAGACAAAAGACATCAAATGTTTCATAGCTTGGGACTGATTGTATTGGAAAATTAAATTGTCTTTTTAAGTATTTTCCTTTACTTATTAATTATGTTTTTCACCGTTTAAACCTTCCCTGAATTTCAAGAAATATTTAAATATTTCTTATATTTTTAAAGATAAAATTAACCAAATCGGTCTTGCTATTTCTGAGTTTTAACTAGACAAACGAACATCGATTTACTTTTATATATTTAGATAGATAGTCAATGTTGCATGCGTTGCATTTCACATTCTGACAGTTCACGCTCGTATTCTCTAGCAAATTTCGAGTTTATTCTTATAGAATAGCTCCACGATTAATCGTTTCTTAGTTGATTATTATTCATGTACGCTGATTATAATATTGTGATATATTGATTTTATAGGTAGTCTGACTCTAACTCAAGAATAAGAAATTACGCTATCCTAAGCGAGACCATAAAAAGCTTACGCAATAAAAGTACCGTAAAGTAGGAAAGGCAACGAAAAAAATATAAAAAATGGAGGGGCTTCTCTAGCATCGAAGCGGTCTTTATTATTTCTTAAACCATTTGATGTTATTCTAACAATTGCCGTTTATATATTTTCGTTACTTCTAAAATATATTTGCATCTGTCACTTCCTTTTTTTATAATTATAATTAATACTATATGGACCTCAATACTTTATATAAATCATTAACTTCGCTGAATGACCTAAATATCGTTATTATCGTTTTAAATTTCTTCAGAATGCATAAAGCGGTCGAAGAACTATTCACTTTTTTTTGAGATGTTGAACTTTTAAGCAAAAATGTATATCATATTCAGATATCTTTTTACTTCTAAATGAACCCTAAAATTTAAGAAAATAAATTCTTAAATGTTAATAAAGGTAACTGTTACCTACAAAAGAAATTAGACACATGCAAATTTTCTATCGATGTTTTCCTTCATCGCCGAGAATACATATTACAAATTAAGCACACGAAAATACATTGCCTGGGCTTGAACCTGTAATTATCGGTTAAGATACACGCGTTCCAACCACTGGGTCATTTATACTAAGTCATTATTGTAATATACAAAAAAAGATGAATATATTTAAAAAAGTACATATTTTTAAAGCAATCAACACTCATATAAAACTTTTTTTAACAGTCTCAATTTGAAATCCAATGTTTCACGACTGATTTTTCACTTCGACCTTTCGGGAAAAGGTCAATATAAGGTGGAAGGAACTTTATTTTCAATGCCAATAAATGGAGA
The DNA here is from genome assembly GCF_037043105.1 of Vanessa tameamea. Classification (NCBI taxonomy): domain Eukaryota; kingdom Metazoa; phylum Arthropoda; class Insecta; order Lepidoptera; family Nymphalidae; genus Vanessa; species Vanessa tameamea. The sequence goes on along the minus strand of NC_087319.1, from coordinate 9,601,564 downwards.
AGGAACTATATTTCTGAATTTAAGTAAGTATACTCATCTTATTTCTCTGCCTCGATGTTCTAGTGGCTAGTTTATACGAGTATAGCCACATCCCATTGCCCTTTGTTCAAATTCCATGTCAGGTCATAAAAAAATTGTTATCTCATATAAAAAGATGATATTCGATTTTATAAGCTCGTAGCGAATGTACTACTACATTAAACTTGAGAATATATTTTAACGCACTTATCTTAGAAGCTCCCAATTCGATTAAAAGTTAGTTTTTTTTAAGAATTTTTTTACCGGTTCAATTGCGTGTATTAACTTTCTTTGAAGACCTATTCTATACGTGAAATAATTTTTTCAATTATTTATTTTTTTTGTATTTTAGTGAACATCAAATTCGATATGACTACGCTATTTAATATGATATTAGATGACAATGGAAACTGAGTGATTAATTTCAAGGGATTTTGTTACTGGCACGATATATCAGACGAAGCCGAATTCAGCCTTTCTAACCTCTACGATGGAGATAAGGAGAAAAGTAAGTAAAGTTAACCACCGTGGAGTATCGATCAGTCTATTTGGGTTAGGTTCAATTTAGTCATAAGGTTTTCAACCATCATACATCAATTAGTTTATTGATGGTCGTCGATAAAAAAATAGCCATTGCAATAACATACACTAGAGATATAACATCTAACTAGTTAGTATTTCTTAACGTGCTCGTATCAATGAGCGACGGTGACAAGTCAGCATCAAGAAACAGAATATATTGTCCGTCTTCCTAAAACACATGAAAAATTGACACGTTCATATCTTCAAGTAAATGTTTAGCAGAAAATTGAAAATGTAAGAAAAATAAATTAAGTAAGTCTGTATATGTTTACTGCTAGCCTAAGGACTCGTCTTCCTTTGAGGTTTTTGAGCTATTTCACCATGCTGCGGGTTGGAGGAAGCACATTTGACAAATTTTCATTACACACGTGCAGGTTTCCTCATTATGTTTTTTTTCACCGTTTCACGGCTGAGCACGAGATGTATTATAAAAACTAATTGAGCTCGTGGAATTCAGTGGTGCTTGGGTTGAGCCCGCAGTCATCCTTTAAGACGCACGCGTTCTTTCAAGTATTGGGCCATATCCACTCAAAATGTAATTGGTTCTTCAAATATAATTAGGCGCTCGTAATATCAGGTAACCTACCAACTCGATTGGTCGCAGAGAAAACATGAATTATAATAAAATGTGAATTTTTGTCATGACTAATATTTATGAGCGAATTAGAAGTTATGTATATATAAATAGTCAAACATATTAACGAGCACTAAAGTAAATTAGAAGTGGAAGAAAGGTTGGACGTTTTGCCCGAATTTTTATCTTTATATTACGGTTGAATTTCGATTAGAACTTGCCTGCGTCATAATAAAAATAGAATTAATAAAGGCACTTAAATTAATGCCTTTTACATCAAGGGTAGCCTTGATAAAGGGTCGTTATTATTAAGGTAAGGTGCCTAATACAATACTAAAGGGCATTCGTTGATAGCGACCTTTTTCATTGATAATAAATCGCACCTGCGACTTATTTCACAATAGAGTAGGAAAAATTTACGCAATCCATTTAAGAATGGAATGCTTGTAATATACTGGAAGATGTCTTTAATATATTACTGAGTAATGACTTTAGGAACAGCGTATGTCACATATTTAGAAAAATAATGTGCTGTTTTATTTAAACACGTTCATCGTATTTACAAAAAAAATTAACATAAAAAATGGTGTTATATTTAAAAGAGAACTCGCAAATGTTTAAAAGTATATTTATCTATATATAAATAAAAATTGGGGTATACTTTATTTGACATGATTTTAAAAAGTAATTTGAAAACGAAACATATAATATTTATAATTTACATATTTTATGCAAAATTTATTGATATTAAATTATTTAATTCCAAGATAATAAAATACCCACAGACTTTCGTTTGATCGAAAATATTTAACGTCATTTAAATAATCAGGATTTTTTTAGACGCAATTCGGCCATTATATTTTCTTGTGTAAATAATATATGACACATTAACTTTAGGAACAAATAATCCTTATTACTTTTATTTTAATTAGTAAGATATAAGTATAGACAGTGCAGTATCGAAGCGTCAATAGCGCAATGGTTAACGGGTCACCTTGCGAAGTAAAAAGTTGCAGGTTTGATCCTGATCAAGAGGTCAGGAGAAGCCTTCTTTTTCATTGACGTCCCCACTGCACGAGCATTAAGTTTGATTGGAGGGGTAAATAGGAATATTAGTATTTTCTTAAAACGGGGCATTGCTTTTTAAAATACGATGGTTTGGTGTTCATGAATTAATTGTATTAATGAATTGAAATTTGTGTTGTTCTAGTTTCTATCTTATAAGGTTATATAAAAAGATCTAAGTTCGATCCTGGGTCGAGATTCGTTTGGATTGTCTTTAAGGATATTCTCAATAGAGTAGCAGCTCAATGATTCATGTTGTATTTATACTATTATGTTTCGTACATAGACATTGCCATAATTAATGGTTTATTGTGGGAATGGTTATCCTTTATTAAACAGAAAATAATACAAAACATTCTTAATAATCTAATTATTCCTAAAAAAATCTTATATAAATTCAATAATGCTTATGAATTGAACTTAAAATCGAAGTATACGAAGTTCTCCTATACTCGTCTCAAAGTTTCAACCATGTTTTAAATATACGGATTATATGGTCTATTTCCTGGTATCCACTGAAATATTTTTAATATAACGAAAACTTCTTTTTTTCTTAGGGAGATCACGTTGAAATTAAAAAGTATCTAGATTTACTTTGACAAACTGCTTACATAAAATATTAGCTCAGGCCGACATTTAACTTTCTTTTTTCCTGCATAAACTTAAGAGTATTCCATTAACATCCAATTAAAGGGAAAAGATAAAGATTTAAAATAAATGCTTTAGAAGAATTTACATTTATATATTGGACACCTTGTAATTAAGATACGGGGTTAATTTTTTAATTGTTTCTTTTGTTATATCCGATCAAACTAAGGAACAGGTAACATATGTTTTTAGATAAGCTATTGACGGCTGTTATAAAAAAAAGGCTGTAAGGAAATATTTGGATGAAAATTAAGACATGTGAAAAAATAAATGTCTTGGTGGTAGGACTTAGTGCAAGCCAGTCTGGGTAGGTACCACCTACTCATCCAATGTTCTTCCGCCAAAGTATTATTGTGTTCTGGTATGAAGGTCGATTGAGCCCGTGTTACTATAGGCACAAGGGATATAACAGCTTAGTTTTCAATGCTGGTGTCGTATTGGCGATGTAAACGATATTAACCATTCTTTACATCGAATTTCACCTTCGGACAACTCGTCAAAATTCGAAGTTATTAAGGTATTTCTCCCGTATCACCTTGATGTCCAAAAATCCACAACAGCGCGATTTTTAAAACATTTTCTGCCTCGCACAACCACTCTGTGGAACCAGCTTTCGCCGGCGGTTTTTTCGAACTGAAACTACTTGGGAACCTTCAAGAAAAGAGCGTACTTCTTCCTTAAAGGCAACGATCCTGCAAGCCCCCGAGTGTTGCAGATGTCCATGGGCGGTGGTAATCACTTTCCATCAGGTGAGCCTCATGCTCGTTTGCCACCTATGACATAAAAAATAATATACCGCTGAAGTCTATGGGCGGTGATGAACATTTTCAATAGATGACCCATTTGCCCGTCCGTTATATATCTTAAACATAATGTTTTTATCATATTTTTTATATTGATTTTGATCGAATCGACCTCGGAACAAATACTAGTAAATAAATAAATAAAAAGCCTGAAAATAAGACCACATCACAATAGAATGTAACAATTCCGGTGTATGTATAACTTTATTGACAACATCCTTTTGAAATAGATTCTATAAATCAATCGAAATAAAACTTTCAATGCATCATAACAGTTCGGAAACCCGAACGCTGAGATATGCAGAGCTGTCAGTCGATATAATATATTATTTTTGAGGAAAAATAAGTTGCTTTGTTTTCACTGAACATTATAAATTTATTTTAAAGATTTTCCATTCGAGTGTAAGATTGTTAAATTATTCTTCGATATAAATAAATACTTTGATTTTGATTATTTATAACTATTCATTTTCGAATATTAGTAGAATTTGGTCAATTTTGTGAGAAATTTACTAAATACATTGTACAATTGTACATTTACTGTCACAAGTTTAATTAAAAAAATATGTAAATGACAGTTTCAATGTTTATATTCCTATATAAAGAATTTTTACATCTCATATATTGAGACAATAAAAATAAAAAAAAATGTCAGAAAGTTAAAAATCATCAAGAATAAACCGAATTTGATAAAGACATGCTATTCAAACTAATTTATGCACAGAGAAAATTCTTCGTAGTCAAATATTAATTTATAAGCTTTTAGTTTTCAAAATTAGAATCAAGCGAAGGGACTGAGTTGCTTGTTGATGGGTAATTTAGGAGATTTATAAAAATAATTACGTCATAAACGTAAATTCATTTTAAAATATAGCTTATCTCATCTTTTATTTTTATAATTTTAATAATAATAATTGAATTTATTTCTATAAGAATTATTAACTTTAAATTATTAACTTTAAGGTCTCAACTATATACAAATAAAATATAAAACAAGTTACTGTACAGATCATGACTATGTGGAGTAGTTGCAAGAATGCACCATTTCCTCATTGAGTCGCAATTTCGATCCTCTGGTCAAAAAATGAACCAGTCCTCCTGTCACCAGAAGCGGCAATAATGGTAAGGTGAGGTGTTGTATCAGAGGTGTTATACTTTTAATGAAGGGTTTTGTGCTACTCCAAGTGTTTCAACTGCAAATAGGACAAAGACATAATTTGGAATAAGATTAATATTTGGATAGTTTGTTCGCTTCAACATTTCCCGCGCCGGCGCATCTTTTGATTAATTAAAATATATACAGATGAATCATGTTTAAAAAAATGTGCACTAGTTTTAAAATCAAAAAAATAAATAAGGCAAATAATAAGAGAAGCAGATCTAGTTTTAACACTAAACTACTTGTCCGCGGTCTCTGGGATACCAGCGGTATTATTTATGTCCATAATTAACAATGAACGCATTGTTTAGCTAATACGTTCAAGTGCCATCTTGACATTATCAACAAAGCCATTACTGTGCAAGTCGATTGCGGGTGTTTACATAATATGATGCGTAGACATTTTACTTCGTACGAGTCTATGTATTTTACAAATTACCAAAACGATAAATTTTTTTCTGTAATTATTTCGAAAACGATATATAAGAGATAATATATCAAATACCGAATACTCACACTTTGAAACAAAAAAAAAAGCACACAGCTCTCAAGCAAATCATAAGTATTCATTTAATTTAGGTATTTGAGTATTAAAATAAAAACAGGATTTCAAATCTTCTATTTGATTGCCTTCATTATTATAAACTAGACATTTGTCCAATTAGAAGAAATATACTGAAAATCGTTAAAAAAGAAATATTTTCGAATTTACGGTTTTTGGTCATGTGCTTTGAGGCTTTAAAAGGTTACACTTGTACATAAACGAAGCAAAAAGTGTGGTACAATGTGCGTGCGTTATGTTGTTTGTAAATTAAAATAATGCATATGATTAATTTCATGTATCTAATGTTCATGAATAAACAGCCAAACATCAACAAAGTAATTTTAAAAGGAGAATAATAAAATCAACAAAGTTCACCCAAGTCGATAGAAGTTCGCAAATTAATTAAAGAATTTCATTTAATCTATTGCTAGTTGAAGTTTGTTTACATTAATCAAACTGATCTTCGCGAACGCGGAGAGAAATAATTAATATTATAATTTTAATTGCAAAGTCAAAATCTAAATTCACCTTAGAATTATACGTTAATTGATAATCAAAAATCTATTAATAGTACGGAAATGACTACTCGAGACCCGAGAAGAACTGATGAATTAAAGAAAGTGTAAACAATAAACAAAAATTTTAACAAAGAAAAAACCGACTTAATAAAACACAATTCCAAAACAAATCAATATGCATTAAAAGTAAAAAAATAATTGCGTATTCTTCTACAACTTAATAATCAATTTACTTTTTCTACTCATCAATATGTAGGTACTATCTATGAATTTTCCACGCGAGAGTATAGGTAGGTAATCTACCCACTTTAAATCTAACTCAACACATTCCTATGAATAACAATCAATGATCAAAACATTTTTTAGTTCTCCTAAGTTAAATGAAATGAAAATGAATGAATATTAGACTACTTAAAAGTCGATTTACGATAATATAATGTAGTCGGTGTCAGCCAAGGAAACACTACAATATACCTAGCAAAAATATTGTCAATACATTGTTGTTATATATTGTTATGAAAAGAAAGCTTGAATATCTTGGTCACATAATGAGAAACCGAAAATACGAACTACTCAACTCTTCATACAGGACAACATCCAAGGAAGACGAAGTATGGGTCGGAAAAGAACATCTTGGCTAAAATCCTACGCCATTGTTATAGAATAAGCACCCGTTCATTATTCAAAGCCGTGGCATCGAAGATACAAAGCAACTGCCTTAATGATCGCCTTAATGATCGCCGACCTTCGAAAGGAGATGGCACTTTAAGAAGAAGTCAACTACTATTATAATTATCGATCTGTGTCGAAGGGCCAACATCTTTCCCATTATTGAATAGTATTTCTAAAGGAGATGGCCCAGTGGTTAGAATGCGTGCATCTTAACCGATGATTTCGGTTTCAAAAACACCACAGGCAGGCACCACTGAATTTTCATGTGCTTAATTTGTGTTTATAATTCATCTCGTGCTCGGCGGTGAAGGAAAACATCGTGAGGAAACATGCATGAGTCTAATTTCAACGAAATTCTACCACATGTGTATTCCACCAACCCGCATTGGAGCAGCGTAGTGGAATATGCAAACCTTCTCCTCAAAGGGAGAGGAGGCCTTAACCCAGCAGTGGGAAATTTGCAGGCTGCTAATGTAATGTATGTAATGTAATTTCTAAAGGATACTCAGTAAGGTCATTGATTAATTTCTTACCCTCGTCGCATACCAGTTGTCGGTAATTATGAAATTGAGGTAACATTAATTTATCTCGTTTCTCTGTATTTGAAATAACCGAATACACAAGAGTATAATAGATTACATACAGAATTATGTTAGGTAAGTTTCTACGTTATGTAACAGAGATAGATATTGATATTTGATTGCATATCCAGATTTGGAACGGGCTTGTTATTTGAAAGGTTCTCTACAGAGCATGCTGTAGTAACATTCATAAATATTCCTAGAAGAGGACATATGAGTATTTCAGATGCATTAATATGTCTTTATGAAAGCCTTTTTTTTTGTTCAATTTCCATTATTTTAAACCATCGTGTGTTTGGCTTTTCCTTCTAAGTAAAGGTCTTTTTTATACAGATAAGTCTTGGGACTCCCTACACTGATCCAGTACAGGCTGGTTACTGATATATATGTGACAGAATATCATCCGTCCCATGCAGGTTTCCTCACGATGATATCCTTTACGAGCACGAGATGTTAGACACAAATTAAAGTAATGAAAGCTTAGTAGTACTTGCCTAGATTTGAATACGCGACTCGTAGGTCACGATCATGATGCTGTTCTGTCAATAATGTAAACAGTGAAACGTAATTGTTAATTAAAAATTCTGATTAGTTGCTTAACAATAAATTTAAATTGTTGTCAACGAGAGAACGGGAATCAAATATTTAAAAATTCTTCATTTATTTAATTAATATTACGATTTTAACGGAAGAACGTTAGCAATTCGATTATGTTAAATCTGTAAATCGAAAATGCAACAATGAAAATTTATTAACAAACTAACCAAAAGGAAACGATGGTTATAAATTCATAAACCATTAACGACTTTAATTTTCTGTGTTGATCTTTTGAATTTAAGCGTTAAAAGCTTTAATATGGCATTTTCCATTTTATCCCGATTACATTAAAGATTATATTGCCGTGAATTTTTATATTATTAAGAGTATTTTGTGTTTATTGTTGTGCTGATATTAATAATTTCGTTAATATATTGGCTAATGTGTGGTATACGTTTAAATATGTTTTGGCAACTTATAGCGACTAGCAAATATCTCAATCAATAGAAAAATTAATAACACAATTACATTTCTCATTAAAAAAATCAAAAGAGAAGAAGAGAATGGGTTGAGGTACCACAATGCAGAATATAACCTGGAACATGCAGGTTTCCTGACAATGTTTTCCCTGACCACCGAACACGAGATGAATAGATTGTAAACAAGTACAGGATTTAAACCTACTATCGTTCGTTAAGATTCAATTATTTCAGCCACGTATCAGACAAATGTACACCTCGATTGCTTTGTTTTAAAACATGTGGATAAATTCTCAGTATTTCTTTTCAAATATTTGTTTACAACTTATACGACTTAATAGTGCATACTTTGCAATTCACAATCAAGATTACACATGCATATTTAGTAGAGATAGATAGATAGAGATTAGAGTGGTGTTAGAGGAGGCTCATGTCCAGCAATGACCTTGGAATTGATAACGATAAGGATGTCGATGGAATCGAAACGTTTGTTAATCAAATTATAAATTGCGATGAAAATATTACCGACATCAGCAAGAGGAGATTATAACCCATTCATTTATAATATCATTAAGCCCATGCTTGGTTTCCTTTGGGGCTCTTATCTCATACAGGCTGATTTGCATAAAATAATTATTAATTACGACTTATGAGGGCGTGACTTGTCTCATATGGTTAATGAAGGACGGTCTCGGGTAAGGCACAGGATGTATGTTACAATTAATCTTGTGATTAGAGATTCGATTAGAAATATTTAAAGAAATGAATTTATGAATAGAATAGGAAAATTTTAATACATACATTTTTTATGATTTTTGCTGGGCGGTTTTGTTAATGTTCTGAAATTCAGATCAGCAAACGTTAATTTTTTTTTTTATTTTAGTACTGAAAATAATTAATTATTATCAGTACCAAAATAAAAGAATTCGTATTTAATTGTTACGTATGTCCCACGAAAGAACAACAAAACGGTTTATTCAATAAGTAGTAAGTTGTATAAATAGGCAAATAAGGGACCTGATGGTAATTGACATTAGACACAAGAGCCAACAAAATTCAACAAAAAAATCAGATACAATATAAATTGCGTCTCGGTTTCGTAATTAATTTCCGACGAAATTTGGGTAGCTCAATTCAAACTCTTTCAACTTTACCCATTATTTATACGAACACCACGCGTCAAATAATTCCTCTGTGGTCATGCTAAATTATATTGTAGGCAAAAATAAATGTTTCATCCTTCGTTAATGCTACTAAATTGCTATCGATTCATTTAGCTTGATAAATGAACCGATAGTCATACCATCATGTAAGTTTTTATAGTAGAAAAGATGATAGTAATATTATGGTATAATAACGTATACGTGGGTAGCTTAACATACTTAATTAAGACGAGTCTACACAATGAACTAGTGCCAATTAAAGGTACTAATACAATTTGAACGTTCCACGGTTAGAATATTAAAGCATCAGAAAATGTTTCAGTATAGTCTGAAAGAAAGTACGGTGAAAGTTTAATTTTGTATGTAAGCAATGTGTTTTCGTCTCAAAACTATCGAGATGCTTAGAAATTAAGTCGAAAATAAATTATTTGCTTTTTTTTTTAATGATGCCCTTATTATCCACAACTATAAACTACTGATATTGACAGAAAAATAATACTGTAATATACAATAAATTACTAACTTAGCCAGCGAAAACAATTAAAACGTATTTTGTTGTCCCAGATTATAACGTATTTCAGTGCCAAATTTCATTCAGATCCGTTCAGTTCTTGCGTGATTCAGTTACAAACATCCATCCATCCAATCTTTCGCATTATAATATTAGTAAAATAAAAAGTAATAAGTCCAAAGGAATTTCTATAATCCCACAGATGATAAATTATAACTAATAAATCAGTTTTTTGTACAATAAATTATATACATACAAGAATCTTATTAGTCACTGCCCAATAAATGAATATGAAATCTATATTAAATTAATGATTTTAAAGGGTCAATAGCGCAATGGTTTACGTGTCGCCTAGCGATGTAAAAAGTCGCAGGATCGATCCTAACCCCTTGGGCTATTGTCGTCCCCGCTCTTAACACAAGTAATAAGCCTTAAAGGAGGGGTAAATAGGAATATTAGTAATTCCTTAATTCGTTCGGGGCATTGCTAGTATTCTTTATAAAAAAAAGATTGATTGATATAATAAAACTTTATTAACCTAATTTTAAGGAAATGGCATTTATAAAACCATTATAAGTTGACCCATGCAACATAAGTATATAAATTATATCTTGCATGTTATTGCCTGGCAAGTTTTCAACTCCCATCGTCTCCCTTTCGAACAACCTCAATGTGATTGTTTGATTCCAACTTTATTTTTATGTGAGCCACAAACGAGAAGTGCGATAATTTGAATCATTTATTTTATCTTTTACAAAACTACAACTTATAAATTTTGTAGAAATACGAGTAGATCGAACCTCATTCTTTATACCCTTGGTATATATTATATTGTCAGGTTGGATAAGCTTCTACCTTATTAAATAAGAATACACTCATTGACGTTTAAGTAATATCTGCATGAAAAAAAAACCATATACCAACTAAATTTAATTTATTAAGTATTTCAACTTAAAAAATTCGAATAAATATACTGTTTGAAGTTATAACATTTTTTTACTGGCTTCGTTAATCTGAAAAAAGATTGCGGGTTCAAACCTTGACTGAGCATTAACGAGCTTTCGTGAATCCTGCGTATGTCGTGTAAAATTCGGCCACGTGTGTATGCACCAACTTGCAATGGTGGTTCCATTCCGTGGTGGAATAAACTCCAAATATTATTCCAAGAGAGATCCAGATATTACTTTAATTAATTCCTACCTTTAAATAAATAAAGACCAGCTAGGTTAGTTTAGTTTCAGAACTAGTTAAAATGGCTAATAGTAATTTTTTAAAAGTATAATTTCTTTCTGATATGTTTAAACAAATGATCCTAAGCTTAGTAGAAAAATTTCCAATTGAAAAATTCATTATTCATGTTACATAAAGAGGACGCCGATGCTATCAAGAATTTGTAATTTTTATACAACTAAACTAAAGCAAAAAGCAGGTTGAGGTTTTAAGCGTAATTTCCAGTTAGTACTTGTTTTATCTTGGCACGAATTAATCCCTTGGAAGCGTAAAATGTTTCACCAACTTGCAACTTCAATTCTATTTCAGTTCTGTTACAGCAGTTGCCGTGAAAGGACGTGCGCGGTGTTCTAAACCAAATCCCCTTATCATACTAGTACGCTAAACGCTATAAACATTTTCTTTGATTATCAAATTTCGTATTTAATTAATACAGTGTTATTGGACTGTGCTATTTCAGTACTTTTCTCTTTGGTAAAATTTTCATTCTAGGATTAAAACTTTTTTTTGCCGTCAGGATTTTGAGTGAATTGTGCTAAATTGCGATGACTGTTGACAGAATTGACAGATAAGGGTAAGTGTATGATACTTGTTTTGATTGAATTGATTCGTTCAAATATTTTTTACGCTTTTTCAATTATAATGTGTTATTCAAAATATTATTGTTCAATCCACAATTTTTATTTGATGAATTGGAAATACTTGCTTAGTTTAATTTATCTACTTTCATATTTTTATAATGTTACAAATTGATTAAATTACAGTGACCACCTTTAAGGTAAATTAAATGATGTATGTTGCTCGTTCATTAAGATTAATTAACATGAAATTTTGACTAAGGTTTTAAAAGCTCTACCCTTTGTCAACGCTCTTTACATTTGTTTATCTTAAAATTACACAAATGATGTATAGAAGGCGTGAAAAGGGTTACTGTGTTTTGACGTCACATTTTGTAAGTTTACTCATTAATTTTGAAATTGGGTTAATTTTGTAAAAACAAAATATAATATCATTAGACTAATAATTTGTAAATACTACAACATTTGATGTACTTGAAATTCAATAATATCTTTATTTTTTATTTATTTTTCAAAAAATATATATGATATCCAGGCGGAATCATGGAGTAATAATAAAAAAGAAAACGTCTGAAGACGTTATAATTTTTTAGAGTTTAGGTAATACGTGACTTCGAGGTGTAAATTTTACCTCGTACGATATAAACGTACATATATAAGTATATCGTGACTATGTACTGTTAGCCGTTAGCATTATTTACGATTCGTGAGGTCTTTCAGATTTAGTATCTTAATAGATACGAATAAAAAAATGACTTACTCGTAACTTGTATCGTATATAATATGTAAGTTAAGGTAGTGTCTTAGAATTTTCTTTGCTATTAAACAAAATATGTTATTTAAATACTTACCATAACATTTCATTGTGATCAAATGGTGAAACGTAAATTTTGTAAAGATATAAATAATATCTCAAGTGATATTTATTAATTTATTACAAAGAGAAATTCAATTCTTTTAATAAAATAAAATACTCTTAATACCGGTCAATTTTCAGTTTCGTTACCTACACAATTCCGTATTATATTTCTCCTGTAGCCGTATAATTGGTTTAACTTTTCTTTAGCTCATAGCACTTTAGTTGAAAGGTTCAGTAAAGTGATTTATTTCCGAAATAATAAAGTAAATAACGCCTTTGAAGAAATAACTAGACATTGATACAATGATAAACAAATTACATTCACACCTTGACTATCGGAGTGATCAGTCAAGCGCTTAATTGTCGTCAATATCGATTTCTCAATTAGTCGCTTTGACATTTTTCATAAACGTTTTCACTTTAGTTTTTAAATTCTATACGAACACGTATAGACTTTATTTTGTGATGTTTTCTAAATACCTACTATTCATTATGATTTAAAAGAACAATAAATATTACATATTATCTTTCGTTGCTTTGTATTGTCTTCTTTATCCGATTTATTAATGTCAAAAAATCAACAATTTTCAACTGAGGGAAGTGGCTCAGTATGTAGAATACGTTAAGAGATACGTAATTAGAAATCGCGGATTTAATCACGTGGATCACGTGGTCCTCATAATTGGTGGTATGTTCCCTTACCACCGTACAGTACCACCTGGCTTCTGCTGATGTAATTCCCTCAATGGAAGAACGTTGTGGAATGTAGTCTAATGGTATCAACCGCATTTATGAATTGTTACATCGCTGTAGATCGTTACAATAGAAAGCGCGAAATTGATATTGGAAAAAAAAATATATTGAAACACATTATTATATATTTAAATGTAAGTACGCATTCATTGTATACATTAAGTTCATTATGGCTTCAATTGCATTAAAATCAAGCGTTTACGAAGCTTCGTATTTACATTTTCTAATCACGCCCAAGCCATTTAACGAAAGAATTATTCTCTTATCGTAAACTGATTACCATATTTAGTACTATTTGTTTTTCTTGATTCCATCCGCACCAAACTTATTTTATTTTCCCGTAAGTCTAGCAATTTATATCCCTATTTCCTTATTCTTGTCCCAACAAAAGCTCTACGTCAAATATATACTTGATCATGATGAGGTAGCGAGCAGGGTTACTCTCGTATTTATACGCATTATATTAATCTGCAGTTCGATTACCTATTTACATAGAATATGTTTAATTTTGCAATAGTTAATTTATTATCTGGTCTCTTTATGTAGTTCTTCTTTATGAATATTCTTGAAAATATTGTTGAATGTAAGGCAAGGTAAATTGTTCGAATTACTGAGAGCATCCACTTCGTAAGCCTGACTTGCATTAGACAACATAACCTGCTGCATTTTAAGCTACCATAATGAAATCAAGGAACGCAGGTTCACAGAGACTCTACGATATCTAGATAGTTAGTGTCTCTACAGTCCTGCATACGATGAATACCAGTTTACCAGGACTTTAAATCATATCGAAAACTTTAACCGGATCAAAACATTTAACTGACCAATGCAATTTTGAATGAAACGTGGGTCAATGATTTTGTATAGGTTTATTTTGATTGAAAATTTTAATAAGAAGATTATTAAAAAACGTACGCATTTTTTATGCAGTATGTATAAACCTAATATTTTTTATAGCACCTCGAAAAGATTTGTCAGAACCGAGTTGAATGTTAGTAGGTTAAGGCTATTTAACCAATATTTTTTGGGAGCTGACCAAATCTTACTTTAATCCATCTTACCAAACGTCGTTCCATCGCAAGCATCCTTCGGTCAATGGCTTCATTACATAGACGCAAATGTATCTAAGTTATTATTATTGAAAAATGTATAGTAACAAGAATGTAATATCAATAAGTTTAATACAAGAAAAATACTCTAAAAGAACCGCATTAGCGAAGAGAATTAATTTATTAAAAAAAAAAAAAACAATGTTATTTGGTTATCACTTTCGACCGATTCTTAAATCAAATGTACTTGATATCGATTGAATGTTGTGATGTAAATTGTTAAACATTTAAATTAAACTACATATCAAATAATGTTTTCCCAAGTTATATCAAAAGCCTAGCTGAGATATATCTTTTGATCGCAGAATTGAATATGAAAGAAACATAGACGTTGAGTGTTTTTTAAAAAAATCTTATCGAAACGAAAAGATGTTCGATCAACAACACTTTCCATTATTTTCTGAAAAGTGAAATATACGTGAATTAATTAAATATCTGTGAATTAGAATATGAATTGCTGTTTAGGGATATAAATATTTCTAATGTGGACTATATTCTATAAAAAGTGGTAATTAGATCGCAAACTAATGCTGCACAGCATCCACATTGATTTCAATAAGTTACAAAGCTAAACGATGTGAATTATTGTAGAAATAGAACATATAGTGTAATTAAATAGTATACTAGCACAATTGTAGTAGTTGCCGATCTACATGAGAACGTAATTAAATTGGTGTTACGTATTGTAAAATTTATTCTCCAAAGTATGTCTGGGAAGAAAAATGTTATATGAGAAAGAAAAGAGCAAGCAAAGCAAGCCATTTTATATACTAGGAACATTTTAAAAATTAGTATTAGGATAATTAGGAGCGATATGTTCATAGAGCTATATCATATAATAATGTCCTCCACATACGACCTCGTTGCGGTTTTATTATACGTATAAAGTATAGCTATATTATTAATGTAATTAAACTTTACAAATATAGATAGGCTTCAGAAATAGACTGTTAGAACTCATATAAATGTTTTAATCTTTCAAACTGTCGATAATAGGGGATTGCGCAAGCCAGACTTGATATTCAATTATTAGTTTTTTATCTATCAAAGCAATAATATATTGTATAACAGTAGAAGTTAAGTGACAACATTAAAATGCATCGTTGTTAATAACGCTTCCTTTTATTTTTAAGGAAAAAGATTTGAAGCAATTTTACTAATAAGACTTTGTATGAATTGCGATGTTATTTATTTTTCATAAACTATAGTACCCATTATTTGTGGAGATAAATTATCTTGACAAATAAAATGTTCATCGTAGCGCTCTAGATAATCACCAGGGAATTTTATTTGGGATTTGAGCAAGTTTTACGTCCTTAATCTCTCTTGAACAAGAACAATAAAAAAGTAATATTTTGGAAGAATTTCTGCACTCACTGTTTTATTCAACAAAGTGGTTCTCGGGGTTATTTCAGAGAGTAAAATGGAGTTGGATGATTTGATTTTCTTTCCGCTTACGGGTATGGAATGCGATTAAGGTGCGACATGGAATCACAATGTGATGTAGATATCATATATAATATATTTAAAAAAATATTTGTATGTTTGTCTTCTGTACGTTGCCAAACCAATGATCCGATTGTGAGAAAACTTAGATAAGCTGTTCTGTGAACACACACATCTTTTTTTCCGTAGAAAATATTTTTTTTTATCGATATAAACGCTTATTTTTCATGTACGAAGCCGGGACCGTAGTTAGTTTATTATAAAACAAAATCTATTTTTTATTTTTAAATTAGTTTTTACATGCATTTTCGAAACATGTTTGAAAATTAAATTAAATTAAAAGCAACCACCAACAAGTAAATTATAAGTAGCTATTTTACTCAAACGAAATACATGCTCAACTACCAACTTAGAATTAATTAAAAATAAAGAATTATACTTAAATAAAAGTCTAAGTTGTATTACTTTAAAAACATAACGATATGAGAAATGGAATATTTCACTGAAAATATATTTTATGCTTGAAAAATGTTCTTCTTTCTACATTTCATCTCAGCAGTTCTGATTTTATATTCATACATTCACAAAACAACAAATAAAATAATATCAACGGTTGGCTTGTGGCGATTTCAAATTTGCTAAGAAAATATCATTTTGCATTAAAACCAAGATTGTTTCGACGTACGGAACAGCGATTAGGAATGAATTCATTAAACATAATTACCTACTTACTAATAACATAAACATAATTACTATGTAAGTGATTTTAAAGTTACAGAATGCTTTGTCTCCTTCTTCCAAATGTAAAAATACAGACGTGAGAAAGAAACGTATACTGTTATTCATCCACGATATTATTGTTCATGGTAAAGGAGGTCAATAAAAGAAGGCTTCACCAAAAAAATATACCGAAATAACTTTTCTATATACTAAAAGTGTTGAATGCCTTTAGTTTTGTTATTTTAATAATTTGGAATAGTATCATATTGTGATTTTGTGTGTAGGTCTAGTGGTTAGCTTATAATGCTGCAGATCTCGAGGTTCTGGGTTCAAAGTCGGTCGGACCGATAAAAAGATATCGAAATTTTCCGTCGGAAATTCTTTGTCACAGCGTATTTCTCGCAAAGTAGGTAAATGTAGTCCTGAGTTTGAACTCTTTCGTTAGCTTTCCTCAACATCAAATTTTGTGAGTGAAGGAAAAGAGGCATAAAAACTCAATATGAGTTTACGAACATATCTGTTTCCGTTAATATGTTCTGCTTAGTAACTTAGTCTTCCTTAAGAATGGGAGTCGTTGCTGTCATTTTTTCGGGAGGTCATCATCAATAATTTCTTAGTTTGCGGTACACGGAACAATTTTATCATGTACGCTGTTGCTAGGACACAAAGTTTGTACACTGTGCATATTTAATATACTTTTAGTATAAAATGTTTTATTAGCCGCGAGAGTTTGTCTTGTTTATAAGCAAAAAAATAGAGCTGTACGTGTTTGTGGTTTTATCATAGACTAGCAGTTCCGGGCGGTTAAGCGTTACTGCTCCGCCCCCTTGGGTCATAGCGTGTTGTGCAATGGATAAACTTTTTCAATAAATGGGCTATCTTGCTGAAATATTTCTTCAATTTATGCTGATAGATAATGAGACCGGCGCGTTTTAAGAAATAAGGAAAACTGTTTAGCTTTATATAGTTATAAGTATACGTATTATTACTGACGATTTCAAGTGTAAAAAATATCGATATCCATATAAAATACTTATAATATTTCTGCATATCCCCCTAAAGTGATGCGATGAAGTATGAGTGGCTCGTAACCCACGGCGCCGTCCGGCTCTGAAAAGCCTGGATCATTCCATAAAGAAAATTTATGGTATGCGGCAACTAGAACCGTTCATTCATGTGTCCGTCCTCTGGTCTAATACGCGCTATGATTTTTATTCAAATATAAAATATGAGTTTTCGGCGCTTACGTATTTTGTTATTTCTATGGCTGAATTATAAAAACAATGAACTATTTATTTAGTATAGTATTATATCAACATAAATTATATTAGATACAATAATTACAAAATATTAAATAAAGAGGATAATAATAATTAAGAATGTTACTTGTGAGATGACGTCAGACAGAGAAGTATGGAAGAAGAAGACATACTGCGCCGACCCCAAATAAAATTGGGATAAGGACAGGAGGATGTTAATGATATATTTTATTTACGTCCCATTGATTTATACTTATAATAAAAAGTTTGTGAGTTATGTTTAACGCGCTAAGCCCAGCTAACCTGGAATCAGTTTGATTAGAAAATATTTTTTGTCGTTGATAGCTCAATCATCGAGGTAGGTTATAGGCTATTATAACATCACGCTACGATGCTTAGTAGCGGAGCAGTAACCATAAACGGTCATCAAAATAAGTACTGTGAAGGCTTATTTCTCATCGTGTGTATAAAATAGTTATGTTTAAATATAGCTAATTTAATTTACTAACAATATAATTATAGCTACTGTACAAATCATGATCGCGTGAAATGGCGGCAAGAATGCTAACAGCATTGTTTTTGGTCTTGTGTTTTTCCCAGCAGTGGGGATCTGTTACTTTTTTTAAAACATACTATATCAATCCAAAACAAATGGAATAAGGGAGAGTGAAGGATGAATGTATGTATGTACTTACAACATTGAAAAAATGTACTTGTACTTATTACAAAAAAAATACGATGTGACTTACAATATCTAAAGCAAACCTTTGAGGTTTTATGAAAAAAATATTTATTTCGTATCTCTAAGCTAAATATTTTTCTAGTGTATGATTTACGGCCTATTATGTTTCCGTTTTGTGTAAGCTTCTATTTGTACAATATTATTCTGGCAAAGAAAAGCCCGTAATCTATATGAAAAATATTTATATTTTGCTTTTAGTAAAAATACTTTGTTCATACTTAATCAATAGTATTCAACATATAATATCAGTCGTTGGTAGAAATCATAATTAATCTCATAGGTGTTTCAAAACGACGACCTCTAATGTTACATATTTATTTAAAGATTCTAAACGAACCCGATTTTTCGATTTCTTATTTGAGCGTTAGAGTCTAAAAATAAGTTCCAGCCTAAGAATTAATTTAATTTGTGTTTATAATAGTAAACAGTCGTCAGGAAACCGACATGTGTTGGATGAAAATCTTTTACATGTTTATCCACTAATCAGGATTGAAAGAACGTTGTGGAATACGCTACTAACCTTTTCAGGAGATGAGGTCTTATGCCAACAATAGAA
Source organism: Vanessa tameamea (assembly GCF_037043105.1). Lineage (NCBI taxonomy): Eukaryota > Metazoa > Arthropoda > Insecta > Lepidoptera > Nymphalidae > Vanessa > Vanessa tameamea. The sequence goes on along the minus strand of NC_087319.1, from coordinate 9,582,458 downwards.
AGAATAGGCTGTTGTATTAGGTATTTATTCTTTTAATGTAATCGATGCAGTGCAAATTTAAATAACAATAAGGTAGGAAAGCGATGAGTTATAGTATCATGGTTTTCTTTTAAAAAATCAAATGCCAAACGGCAATATCTTGTATTGTTGTGTATCCAAGGATACAATGTAATCTTATTACTGGCAACGCATTTGGCAATATCAGCAATGTCCTTCTTTAGGAAAAAATTGAGCCGTCGACCTCGTTCCATTCGTAAAATATTGAAAACCGTTTTACGCTGATATGCTATTTTGATTTGAATATGCTTTTTTTATTGCATGTATTGTAATTAAAGTATATCACTTCTTAATGATCATGTTGTATAAATTCGTGTTTTTACAAAATAGCACAACATCTTAGTCTCAAGACGTATTTACTTCTCTACCTTTCGACGTTTTAATAAAAGCTTTCTATTGCTTTTTAATCTGTTTTTCAAAATAAATGACAAGCGAAATTGAGTTTTAAAACAGGAGAGCCTACGCGTTGGTAGTCTTGCAAATTACAGCGATTTAGCCGACAAGGTAAATGCCGACAATTAGGCCGAGCTGCGGCACGTCGGCGGGGTCGACACGGCCAACGAGTTTATTTAATATAGCTAGAATATTAATTTTTTATCTTTACGTTTTATAATCTATAACGCATTTGTCTTTTAAGAAAATGGTCGGCGAAATATTTTTGTTCGTAATGAAACTTCTTTGTTTAAAAAATCTATGTAATAAATATTTAAGTGACAAATATTTAATTTAAATTATAAGACAAAGTTAAATACTGATATTTAAATAAGTAAATAATCAAAGCGTTAATCTTTTGTACGAGTCTATGAATATTAGTAATAATAGCCATTAATAAAATAAATGTTGCGTATAAAGAATATGACAGTTTATCGTAATAAATTGCCATAGCGAATACAATGTGTTTATTCTCAAAATAAAACAGTTATTATCCCGTTTTAGTTCATATTATATTATTAAAAGATAAATATTTTCATTATCATCAGTGTTTATATGTATTGTTCGATTAATAATTCAATAAAATACTAATATCAATAAGCTTATTTTTATTAGTGAAACATATTATATACTGAGGACGTTAGCGAGTTAGGGAGTCTGATTTTTGCCAGCATGACGCTTACTTATGCCGTCGCCTGATAATAAGAAAAACATACTAATTTTAGTAACGAAACACTACGATTTTATTTATTTTACTACACATAAATGTATGGGTTGGTTATCTTTTATTATAAATTATTAAAATAAACTAGTTTCAATGGATAACTCGTAGGGACTTTTTTTTAAATGTTTGGTGTATCTATTTGTAAGCTTAACCAGACTTTGCAACGAAAACCTTTGCAATAATAATATCTGAGTAAGAATAATATCTGGAATTAAAGTATCATAGATTATGAAATTATATGTACCCATTAAACAATCCGTTTAATAGCTATTTGTGTTGAGATATCAACGATTTCAGAAAGGCGTTCTCTGGAGTCTTCTTATTTAGGTATTGCTAATTATATTATAGTTGCTACAGAGTTTTGCTGGTTTCAAGGGATAATGAACAGAGTCAAGAAATTTCCATGTTTGGGTCAAGTTCTTGTAATCAAATTGTTTGATACGTTATGTTAAAGGAGTTAAACTTTGCCCTAACTAAATAAGATCTGTGACTGCTTTGTCAATCTTGAAGTTAGCTTATAATGCTATAATTGTCAGTCTGGACTAAAGTCCCGCGAAGAGGATGTAAATTCAAAAATATTGAGTTTTACTCTGTCAAGATTTGCTCAGTAGCATGGGGGTGGAAGTTGACAGCATTACGAGTGTAAGAGAATAGGGAGTCCATCTGTGTTTGCGCACTTCAATGTTAATCTTCAATGTCTAATCTTCAAGCTTCGTTGAGAATGGTTTCTATGGTAGTAGTCAAAAGGAACTTAATGAGGTTTTATAATGTATCAATATTATAAGTATATTAAAAATACAGCTCACTTATTGATGATTGTTTGTCGTATTAAAACATTATTCTACGACCCATGAGAGCGGAGTAACGTTTAATCTTGGTGAAAGCGGGTGGAGTAGTTGGTAAGTTCACATTTATAAGTTTTAAGAATTTGACACGTGATTGTATATTGTATGTAATTCTGAATGCTTTCAGTTGGTTTAATGACGCTTTGGCCCTGAAGAGGTTGAGAGTTAAGACAAAACTCAACGCCTTCCGCCCACTTGATCTATTTTTAGCAGCTCTTGTTAAGGGAGATCGTCTCGATTGCTTTGTATCTGCAGAAAAAGTTATATCTTAGGATTTTCTTTACTCTTCCTCGCAATTTTACTCAGTTTCAATTTCATGAAAAATCTATTTATTACAAAGGTGGGTAGTATATTTATAAGGCATGGGTAATATTTAACTTTAACTTAAATAGAAATTAGAAAGAAAACTTTCTGTTGTTATTGTGAGACTATCAAGTGAGTTTTACTATAAATCTTTTTTCTTTCGAATTAACATCGAAGTTATAAAACGAACATTTTGAGAAAACCAGAAAACAGAACAATTGTCGCAAAAACTTCAGCGGTGTGATTCTATAAGAATTCACTTTGTATCTTACTCGTGAAATGTTGACAGCCGCCTTACAGTACTATGCCGTTTTGATACGTGTATCCTATAATGTCCCATTTCACAATATGACATTTCGTGGTCTGCGACGTTTCGAATTTCTTCTTACAGAATACCTCTATAGTTCTTAAATCGTGATTTGTCACGTGCTACGTGACAGGGGAAAACCAGTGTACGACAAATTGAATGACTTGCTTATCCCCTTGTCAAAGCTAGTGGATTGGTTGTTTGTTAAACTTAGCTCAACTGAATAAACTTGATTTTATTTGTAGAATTATAAAAATAAACGTGTAATGTTTGTCAATTAATCATTTAAACTGTTTAATACTGTGTAATTGTCTCAATAAAAATAACTAACCGAAAAATGTTGTCTTCAAATGTTATAATTATGTATTTATATTAGAAGCTTTGCTTGATTATATAAGATTTGGAGTTGAATTTATAGTTTCGGTTTATATACATGTATATATATATTTGTATATATATATATAACGGCGAGCCGGCAATATTGTTTGGTTCGGGATCATCATCTTCGTCATACATATTCACAAATAATACAACAAATCGATAGCTGGATTATCGTATATTGATTTTTACAATATTTCATTGGCCGCGACCACATCTGTCTTATCCTTCTTGACAACTGACATGTTATGTTTTTTTAACGTGACAAAGAGTGATTGACTTCACTGGCCATCCCGAATGAAATCTCGAAACTAAGAGATTACAATCAAAGTATTTAATTATCTGACGCTGCGACATATATATATATATACGTGTTATACAAGTGTACTCGTCATTTTCTCTTCTGTTATGTTGCTTATTATGTAATATATCTGAATAACTGGTTAGTAGGTGTAGTCGAAGTATTGCTATTTGGTGACCTTATCACTGGTTAATGTGTGTATATATTAACCAGTGATTAGGGTAAAATACCCACCCAGAAGGATAAACGAGTAGGTACGCAGTCGTTCATTAATTCAAGTAGTAAGGATATCAATGTCCCAGACAGAAAATGATTCAAAGTAAAGTATTTTGACTGTAATAAACAGTCAATCAGCTTACGAAACCTTAGTTTTAAGAACTAGTAACAAGATTACCTAAGCTAATAAGACATAAATACTAATTTAGTACACAATTGGAAATTACCAGAATATAAATAAGGACTAGAGGCATGTGTATTGTAACTTAATTGTAATTCATTGTCGTTCGTGTCGTGTCGTTATGAAATTTCACATTAGCTGTAAATTTTATAGTATTTATCAAGTGACGACCGTATGACGACCTCCGTGGTCGAGTAGTGTGTACACCGGTTTTCATAGGTACGCCACTCCGAGGTCCGGCCGAGTCGATGTAGAAAAAGTTCATTAGTTTTCTATGTTGTCTTGGGGCTGGGTGTATGTGGTACCGTCGTTACTTCTGATTTTCCATAACACAAATGCTTTGCAGTAAATTCAGTAGTTACTTTCTTTCACCATTTCAAATGCAAAGTTGATTTGCTTAACTGGTTTGGTCGTAAAATAGCAAAAAAAGACAGTCGATTTAAAAAAAATATTAATAGAAATAGTTAATTTTTTTTTTAAACTTATTATTGCTAGAATTTTTGTTGTCTCTTAATCATAGTTGTTTAATTTTTATTTTTATATTTAATTAAAACTAATTTTTCTAGTATTGATCCTAAGTTTTTTCATATATTGTGACCGTTTGTAATTCACGGTTGAAAGAAGAATCCCTACATATAAACGGAGAAATGCTACGGTCCATTAGGTAAGGACGTACTAATGGAAGCCACGAGAAACTACGTTGGGTATTATAAATATTCAACATATTATCATATAAAATTTTACGTTAACGCAACATTTCACGTAAAACGTTAAACGATATTTTTGAATTCTAAATTCAGACCGCGCCTCTTGTAACAGATACTCTCATTAATTTGGGATGAAATGAATATAATAAAACACAATTATTTACTATTGGATTTTCCATCCTATTACGTTTAATTAGTAAAGCAAATTTAGAAAGAAATAAAAATTCATAGATTTCATGAAAGATATAATTGTTTCCAATTAAAACTCATGGAGTTTATCATTATATTTTTTTGATGATTATAGAAACTAGCAAATAGGCCACGGGGAGCTCATCTCCACCCTGTGCCACACTGTATGGATTATAAATAATTAAAAACACCGTGTATGAGCTGCCAATCATATTAAATTATATATCGAATCATAATAATTATATAGCGAATGGATAGAGTAAGGAATGCGTACATAAGAGGAAGTTTGAAATTGGCACCGGTAACCGAGGAGCTATCTGGAAACCGGCTGTCTTAGTATGGGCATGTTATGCGGAGGAATGAGGACCATGTTGTGAGAAAGGTTTTGAGAATGGATGTGGATGGATATAGAGGTAGGGGACGACCCAAGAAACGATGGATGGATTGTGTGAAAGACGTTATGGTTAGAAAGAATGTTACTAGTGAGATGACGTCCGACAGAGAAGTATGGAAGAAGAAGACCTGCTGCGCCGACCCCAAGTAAAATTGGGATAAGGGCAGGAGGATGATGATGATGAGCTGCCAATCATAGACGTAAGATGTGTGATGTACATGCAATTATCTATTCTTCGGACAATCTTAACCTCTTAACTAAAGTTATAATAATCATTACGGGATAGAAATTCAAGTGAGTTTCTATCCTGTAATGATTTGCCCTATCATGGTCACCCTTATATTAAGTAGATATTATTTTTTATTTTCTAGCGGATTTCCGAAAAGTATATATAATATACACTTAAAATAAAGACTTTAGAATTACCTTGTTTAGTATTACAGTGCAGCAGTGTTAACCAAGACATACCAAAGTAAATCTATTTATTATTCCTCGTTTTAAAATATATATGAAAGTTAATTATTGTTTCTGTTCATATTCTATACATAAATGCATCATGCATTCGATAGAGGTAAAATTTTACAGTTACAGTTACCTCTAGAGATGACACCGTTGATCAGTGATCATTTTAGATAATTATAAAAACATTGATTGAAGAGGAATTGCAACGTATGTCGAGTAATAGTAATTTTAGAAAAAATAAGACATTCTTAATTTGAATTTACCTGCAATTTAAATGTTGTTTTCTTTAATGTACTTCTAACTCCATATAAATTTTCTATATCACATATCGTTAGAAACTTTAATTTCGTCGTTCAAACGTTACGTAAAATAACTATTCCGTATAAAGTGTGACACAATATCAACATTAAACAAGAACATTTAAAACAATTGTTGTCTATGAATTAAAAAATACGTCGTATCCTTGATTGGTTAGACTAGGTAATCAAACAAATAATAATATATTTTAATATACATAGTTTGGTGTAAACTTCGTCTGACCCCGCCTTAATCCACCGTTCTTTTAACCTCGACACGGCCAAGCTACTCAGGGACAAAAGAAAACACTGTCAGTAGAATCTTTTATAAAGTAATGAGCTTTGTGGTTCAGCGGTCTTTATAATCGACTTCAAAGAGCAAAGAGGCTAATATCTTTTTTATATTTTTGCGTATTTGTAAAATGTATTTATATTAACTTATAGTTTTAAAACAACGTCCAAGGCTTTAAATACAAATGGTCGCTATGGGGATGTCTGTTGAGCGATGATGTGTATTCTTTTTTCAAATTTTAAATCATAGAAAGAGATAAATTAGAACCAATTTACAAAATAAGGTATATGATTTATAAATAAAATTCTTATGTTAATGTGTAATTTTTATAAGAGACTTGATGTATAATATGTATGAGGCAGTCGATCTATAATGTTTAAATATTGGGTCATTTTAATTATATATATATACTTTTAATTTAGGTATCTTCAAGCAAAAAGATTGAGATCATTTTTCACATGTCGTATTACCCACGTTTTAGTCCCATTTGAAAGGAAAGGAATACTGTTAACGGCTTCTTTTCATTTCAAGGATAGTAATACGGATTTTCGCGAATGTATTTCAGCGTATTTCCTATTTCTGTTCGTAATAATTAATACGAGGTAATTGTTAATACGTTTGATTAACTTGAGAACTGTTGTTATTTAAAAAATATTAACTTCGAAGTAAAGTATTTTTTACGTACATATAATTTATGTCCAGTTGACTTCAGCAGAGTTCACACACACCCATACACACACGCACGCACGCACATACATATACACACTTCCATACATATACATGTAAATAGTTGCATGCCTCTCTATTGTTCTTAATAATAATTCATTCAAAGTTATGGTATATGGAAGAGTGGTACCCCTTAATATATAAAAGAAATATTTAATTGCGGTAATACATACCTACTTATTTGCGGTTTCTAAATGAGGTAATGCTAAGTTATTTAAGGGGTGGTAAAACATTTGTTGTCACTTAAAACATTATATATTAAGACATACTACTATATACGTATATATAAATACATAGACAGCTTATGTTAGAAGTAAATGTACAACAAGCGGCTGTAAAAATAACTCAATATGCATGCTTTAAATTAGCCTCCTCTGGTCTGTGCGAAATTTGCAAACCGAATTGGATTCAGTCGATTCTATACGGCAAACAGTTTCACCTTTTACTGTATTGGTAGTTTTTTCTCTCTAATTCCTTCGCTTTGTTAGCATCGTAATCCCACGAAGAGAAAAGAATTTTATCGATAAAGGTAAAACTTTGGTAGATAACGTTTTGAGCCGAGATGGGCCAGCGATTAGAAAATTAACTGATAATTGTGGCGTCAAATCTCGGCGTTAAAATGATTCGAAAACCATACAAACTATAAAGTCTAAACAAATAAATTTACGGTACTTATTCATTTTTCTAATAAGAAATAACTGTTGTTCGTTTGTTTAAGAAATTACAAATCATTTGATGATTTAAAATGAGGAAGAATAGCGAAGCTTAAAATACTTCACAACAAAGAAAATTAATTTGATCCAAAGATGTCAACCCAACTAAGTGATTAATGATGAACACGCCATGCCGTTACTAAAGAAACAATAAAGCGATCTCAATTTTCTTATAAAATTTGACTATTTTGAATACAAAGTACAGTTGACTGAAACATGATCGTTGATTGATCGGCTATTGTTTTGGAAGCTGATGTTGTCATAACTACATACTATACGCTATACGTTAGAGCCAAACGAAGAAATAATAAGACTTTATTATACAACATTCAATAGATATGAAAATGATTAGACTCTATTAAATATATACCTACCATTAATTAGGTTTTCGTTATATTTTTAGACTACTTCAATATTGTTTGGGGACTTACCATTGTGTTTTTTAAATTTTAGAGAGAAGTAATGATAGGGTTTGTAGAAAAGGACAAATGAAAAATTGGTGCCAACTCCGGAGCAAATGTCTGCAGAACGATCGGAGAAATGCCTTTCGGCCTACGGAAAGAATTGCAAGTTTACCGGAATTTGACTTCTGGCGTTGTTGTGTCACATTGCAGAATAATCAGCTCGGGCATCATGAGTCGAGTTGAACGGGAAGAGACAGTTTTCATTCGGCAGCATGAACCAAAACCAACGGACCATCGCCACTGTAAAAAGATAAAAAAGAAGGCTAACATTAATTAATAGTTATTTACCTAAGAAGTCCTTAAGATGAGACCAGAACGAAGGTGTTTCTGAATGAAAACGCACTAATTGGTTTGATTTTCTCCTTTATTTAACGTGGTTCGATTTCGCCTAAGTTAATAACTTCAGAACTTCTGACGGCATTGGACTATCACTATTATACGTAGTTTTGGTTACAAGCCTTATGATTGTAATTACAATACAATGCGTTTGAAAAATTGTAAAATATTCTTTAAGCCTTAAATCTCCGAAAAACATTACAAAAAACAATTTTTTAGTTTTCAATTTTGTAAATACTTTTTTTTCAACAATTGGGCTATATATTACAATATGAATATTTATCAACACAAGTTTTGCAAGCTCATTACAATAATATAAGTTAAAGTATAGTAAAAGCCCATAAATGTTCCACAATTGGGCAAATGCTGCAGCTCCATTCGAAGAGAAGGTTGGAGTTAAATACACCATCTCAATTCAGATTTCCTATAGATATTTTCTCTTACAACTAAGTCCGAAATGAGTTATAAAATAATTAAGCACATGAAAAAGGCTTTGTCAAATTGACATATTCTTGGTACTGAGTCGTTTAAGCTCAGACCAATATGTTGCCTTTAAAGCGTGATTCATACATGCCCGTGTGAGTGAAATGAGACTTTCACAATGTAAACGGCAATGTTTGCTTTACACTTGGTTGAACGCTACGCTAAAAGGTACATCTAGAATTTTGGAGTAAAAATTATCAAATATAAGCAATTTATTCTAGTACATGTTTGTACCCGTGTATGTTTACGGATTTACAATATATGGCAAAATTTCACCCAAAATATGTAGGCCTCAAGAGACTTCAGCTCTTGAAGACTTAACTCAGTTGCACTCAGTGCTAATCCACAAAACTGAGAAATTGAGTCCGCAATCTCTCTTTCGCAAGGAAATTGTCTTGTTTCAGGATTAATAAATATAAAATATAATAAAACCAAATGGTGTACTGATATTATTTATCATGATAATACTAATATTATTATAGCATAAGTGTCTCGTTTGTCTAGTCGTTCACCAATTAGGCAGCAGATCCCAAATTCCTGGGTCCAAGCCCTAGGTCGGCCTATTAAAACATTTTTAGGTATTTTAATCAATAAATTATTTATAGTAGTTCAGACTTTGGATGTTTTTTGTCATCATTTATAAGTATTTACCCAGGAAAGCACGTACAATTGCCATCCCTGAATTTTCTGGGGTCGTGTCGCATAGTCACTCTACTCAGTCAGCTGGTCACTCTTAAGAATACCTGCCATAACCAATATCGCTCAAGAGGATATCATAATATTTTGTTACTAAGATGTACATTTTATTAGGATTTTAGTACATATTAACTGTATGAAGTTATTAATTTAAATTAAATCTTGTAACTGTACTACTAAATATTAATTTTAAATATGTTTATTTAAATATTATTCATTTCCGCATATAAATATATAAACTTATCTATTTCCTAAAAAGCTCAACCAATGCATAAATAACTAAATATATTTTAAAATTAATAATTATTTACAATATTTAACTCAAGAACAAATGTAAATAGTTTTCTTTATAAAGGTATACATATGCATATATAGGCAAAGAGCTTAACCTTCAAAAATTAAGGCACAAGGAGAAAAAAGAAAATCCCAAGGCGAATTCAATAAAAATACTCCATTTAAATTGAATTCCGTATAAGCATTCTATTCAACTTCGAAATTCAGCAGCGACAGCTTTAAAATAGGTCAGCCTATTGAATATCTGAAATATCGGTGGGCAAAGGACTGTATCTACGTGCCTTTTTACAGTGGTCAGAATCCTTTGCTATCAACCCAAATTGTCCATTTCACCCTTTCTTAGAATGCTTTAATAAAATAGAAGCCGAAACATGTTTTGCATTTATTGAATACAAACATATATCAAGATTTTCAAATTACTATATCTACATATATATTATAGAAAATCTACAAATTAACGCACTTTGGTCTGAGTGCTCGTCTTATAAGCATATTAAATTGATTTGTATATTTATATTCAACTCAAGTATCTAACAATATCCATATATAAACATTTTTCGTAACTCTACCATTTAATTTTGGAATTTAAACCAGTTTGGCGTCTAAAAAGCTTGGTGTACCAGACCAAGTATCCTTGCAAGAAAAATTATATCGCATAAGCATGTTTTAAAACACAAGAGCAGTCTCTTTCTCTTTTTTGTAATGATCCGATGGGGTGGCCATGCAACATTGCCGGCGCAGGACCTACGGCTTTACATTCTTTCTGACGCTTGGGAGTATAAACATTGCCAAGTGCCAGAGATCCACCTTTTGAATAAAAAAAATAAAAACTATTATATACTTTACAATTTCCAAAATGATACGGTTTTTTTTTAATATCTTCGAATATTCGTTACAAATTCTTACATTCATGACAATAATTATTTCATCGTCTACATAATTATTATCCCGAACTATCAATCAACACATATTATATATAATTTTATACAGATTTATATAAAATTTATAACCTTATTATATTTTGCCATAATTCAAAATATATATACGTCTCCCTATTCATGCATACAAATATACAGGACTTATTTACATTTGGGTCGCATATGTACTTCGCCGATTTATTCATAAGCATTAATATTCACTTTGTTGTCCTCTCCGAAGGATAAGTCTGGTATAATATTGTATGAGAAACGAAATATTGACACGTGACCATTTATTATGCATTATCGTTTCTATTATCTTTCTGTAAGGAGGTTACACACGAGCACGTAATTCATGTAATATCGAGATTTTTACAAATGTAATCTATTTTTTAAATTAAGAACATCATACACATAAGAAGATTTTTTTTTAATAAATTTTATGAATAAAGCAAATAAATAAATTTATTCGAAAATTCGAAAGTAATATAAAAATTTGAATTATTTATCTGAAACAAAAGTATGATAAAAAAATAGAAATCATTACTATGAATAAATCAAATTGAATTAATTTTTGCTGTCAATTAAAACGGTTATTTAATTATTCGAATATTTAATTGGTTTCATTTACATAATCTTTTTATTATTTTTAATTATGATTTATATAACGAAGCCAATATGTAAAGAACATTTTATTAAGAAGACGATTTAAAGTTTCGTATCGATTATACTATGCAAGCAAATATATTATGTAATTCGGATGATATTACATTTTGAGTTTTTTTTGACAATTCAAACATGTAGCTGATGTATCAAATAAATTAATAACCGTGTCTCGTTTGGTATTGAGTATAAGTTAATATAGTTTATGATAAACTTATGATGTTGACTGTTAGTCTTGATTTGTTAGAATAATAATTACGAGTATGTTAAGAATATGCGCAGTTCGCAGGTTCGGTTGAAGAAGAATTTTAGAAGTGGCATCTTATTCGTTATAAAGTATTGGTGGTAGGGCTTTGTTTCATATTATATTCTACAGCCAAACAGCAATACTTTGTACTGCGTTTTTTCGGTTGATTGAGCCAGTGTAACTACAGACACAAGGCATTAGCTTCAATTCAGACTTATTCCAATTTTTTTTTTTTTTTTTATTCTCATAATTTCCCTTCCACAAAATTAATTCACACTTACAAAGTAATTATATTATTGCTATCATTATTATTATTTCGTTACATAGATATAAATATACTAGTGTTCATATTATTGCATTGTATATTCAATGTTTGTATTTGTCCTTATTCACCCTGACCCCTGTTCAGTACACTTAACGGGGCTCTTGAATACATTTATTCAAATTATGCAGAGAAATTATACAACAGAGGTAAGAGCAATTATTTAAATTTCATATTTTTAGGGTTGAAAGAAGCGACATTGTAACATTTATAATTTTTTTATATTTACAATTTTTCCATAATTTTATAAAGTTTCAGGTCTGATATAAATTAAAAAGTGAAAATAATTAAACATAGGACATATAATATTTTAATTGTATTTAAATTTTGTCTCGATGGAAAATAAAAATGAACAGCATATAATTATTTAAACATTTCGTTAAATAATTTGAGTTGAATAATTTGTACAGTTTTTTTGTTTAATCGGCCTAATCACAGGACCAATTTAACTAGAAAATTAATTTTACACAAGTTTTAGACTCGATAACATCACAAAACAATCCGCAAAAGCATAGTGAATGTTTAAAGCAAGTAACGCCTAGCCCCTATTTTGTATTATAAAGCTAGAGAGTTCCATGCCGTATACGGTTTAATACGCTAATCTCAAAAACTACCAGTTCGAGTTAAATTATTCTTTTTACGTTGGATAGTCTGTTTATACATGGACGATATAGGCTTAATAACTTGCGACCAAACACAATGACCTTAAGGGATGGAACAATAACTATAAAAAGTAAACCAAACTGGTAAACTGTACGAATTATGAAAATTCTGTTTATTCTAAATTTAAAATAAAATAGATGAAAGTGCATGAATGTTCTATTAAATAAACAATTAGATCGTTAAATTGTTAAAAATTTCGAAAACCTTAACAATTAGATCGATGTTTACGTTTAACATGCAATGTGTATTTAAAAAATTACTTTGAATGTGTAACTAGATACTCAAAATACAGCTATTTAATTCGGATCTAATTTCCAAAGTTTACATATGAACGTCAGCGCTTCAGCAGGCGACTATTGTTCCTGTGACCTGAATGACTATCCCTCAATCCGCCTTTAAATTCAATTCTTTCGATCAAATGGCCAGCTTCGTCTGCACTTAAAAACAGTTGAGACTAATTACTAATTCTTTTGATTTTAAAATGCCGCTTATATTCTTTGTTTGTGCGAGTGCTATTTTGTAAAAACTCACTTCGTATTACACATGTGAAATATTAAAAATCGAATTACGATTTACACGTGTATTAATTAAATATTATATTCATGTCTCGTATCACTTTCTATCAGTTTTGAAATCGTTTTTTTTTTTTTTTAATTATAGATTAACGCTATTTGATGACTATCCCACAACAGGTCTTTAAATTCAATTATTTTAATCAAGTGACCAGATAAGTTTGAGCTTAAAAATAGTTTAGACTAATTACTTATTCTTTTAATTTGAAAAATGCTTAGTTTTTTTAGTTCAGACTGTGCTTTATATCACACGGTTATAGATCGACTATTATATTCATGAAGCAATTCGTATTGATACGGATGGTAGATTTTTCTGCGGCTTAATTTAAAACCTACTCATAAAAATATATATATATATTAATGCTAGGATGATGATGAAATTTAATATAAGGATAAAACGTTACCCCATGTTGGTCGAACTTAAAACCCCGGCTACACTAGACAATCAATGGAGAAACATGCTGCGGGATATGCCCTCAACAACTACATGGAATGTCCCTAAGACAAATGCCGCTCAACAGTTTGTAGGCCACACTAATAAGAAATGTCACCCGAGGAAGTTGAGGCTATTGAGGCTATTAGTGATATGTACATACATATTTCAGGAGTAATAAAATGTACGCACGGGTCACTTTGAGAGGCACGTAGTCCACTCAGTGTTAAATGACACTTGCGCTCACACTCAGAGCAAAAGCAAGCAACATGTTTCGCGACACGTAAATTGTTGCGGGTCATGTTGCGGGAAACTGTGGAACGTTGCAGCGTTTCATAGACTGAGTGTTGCGCGTAATGTTGCGGGACAAAAGTGTATTTCCCTAGTATATTCTTTGCTTCAGTTACAATCTATATTTACTTTATACATTTAAAGTATAATATGGAGGGCCGATTTTTTTTGCCCAGAGGATCTGAATTGCGAATCAACTCGGGAACGCTGCTAGCGTTCTTGCCACCATACACGCTCATGATTTAAATTTTAATTAATGTTTGTATGTATTTAAGAACTTTATTGGTAATTATATATATATTCAAGATCAAAGTTTAAAGATGAAGTTAATTTAGAACTCGAACAATGTAAAATTGCTGGTTAACTGTTAAAACCAATATTATAACGTTGAATTTATTCATACTTTATTTTCACAAATTCTATCAATATTAATGTGAAATAAATATTATACAATACCTAAGTCGTATAATGATATTTTAGGCGTTCATAGATGTTAATTTAGCATATTCAACCACATAAAATTAGGGGCGTTCTTATATAGCCATTTGGGAGGTTTAATAGGACACATTTCATGAGACGTGTGAAGGTTCCTTTTATTAATTACTTCACATGCTATCTATTTAAATGAAGACAGAGAAGAAGAGCAAGAAGTAATTTTTTCAAATAAACCAATCTCAAATATTATGCAACGTATAAACATAGTTTAGAATATTCCTTGAAAATCATAAGAGTTAAGAAAACATACAGCTGTAAACAAATAATAAAATTAATGGTATCTTAAAATAAGGCGGTCTTATCGTTAAGAGAACGATCTTTTCTAGACTAATAAAGATGTGTATGAGACGAAGCAAGCTATAAGTGGGTGTGGCAGTTCCAACCACTATAAAACCATTAAAAAAAAATGATTTGGCTTCGTTAATAAACAATATGAATTAAAAATAAATAAAATAATAAGTTTTCATAATGTCATCTTTTTTATATTTCTCTCTGAAACTATAAAACATTTTTTTTTAAATTTGAATCGATAAATTATAATCATCGAAATAAACAAAAATAACTTACCTCTAAAGAGGTATCATAAATGATACTAGTATGATAATATATCGATCAATTCGCACTAAAGCTTAGTGTGCGTCAAAAAGTCCAGCGTTGGGGGGGTGTGTAGCATGCACTATAGCTTATTACAAAACATATGGCTTTACGTACGTGTACGGATCTATCTAGCAAGCTGCCTTGACTTTTTGCTATTATTTGTCTCATGTTATAGAATGATAATTATAATTAATCTGATGAATTGAGGCACTTATCTATAATTATGATGAAGAAACATTGCGGACAGAAAATGAAGTATAAACAACAAATCATTTATGATAATTAAAACGATGATTAAATCTTTTAGATTGATTTAGGCCTAATATAAATTGTTATTGAGACTAGTCAACTATGCAGGAGACATAGTGCAGAAGTGTTTTGGCAAAGATACTCTTTGACCGACAGATGAGGCGTAAGACTACTACTGGCAACGGTTCCCAAATATACAGGTGGTTCCATAGAACGTGCATATTGTATCATCTTTTTTTGTGGTGAAGAAAGCGCGAAGGTGAAGTGAGCTTACTACAGTTGGCTACTCATTTAAATACCTCAAGAATTAACAGAATTCTAGGACTTCTTGTCAACAAGATGTAGCTACCTGTCACACGTCAAATGACTCCATGGTGGTTGTGAGACAGATGTTTCCGGGTAGACTGATTTCGAAAAGAGCTGATATCCCAAGGGCCTCTCGTAGTCCAGATTTGACCCCTGACTTTTTTTGTGGGAAAAACTCAAACACAAAGTCTACAGTAATAATCCGAGAAACATCGATCAGCGGACGGAGAATATCCGTGGTTAAGTGGCTGTAATTACATCAGCATTACTGAAGAAAGTTTTCAATCATTTCCGTTCACGGTTAGAGGAGTACCCTCGTAGACAGTCATAATTTAGATGATATTATTTTTAAAAAATAAACTTCAGTTATTTCTTAACTTCCTTCCTTTCTTTCATTTTAACTGTATACTTACCTTTGGTATTTATTTTTTAATATATTTTTTAGATATGCACATAATTTTGCGTAACCATTTATAAAACAGAATACATCGCGAAAGTTTTGAGTGTCAAGTTAATTATTATTGACCATTATTAATTAATAATCGTCAATATTTAACAGGAACAGCATATTTTCTGTATAAAAAATGTTTCTGAAAAATAAATTTCTAAACGAAAAACAAGTCATTGATTATTTAAATCGGAAGCTAATAAAAAAACACTGAAACCGCTAAATTTGCCATTACATCTTTTCGTGCTTAAACTCGTGTCCATTTCCGTGACATAATCGCATCGTTTGTCACGATGCTTCACAAAGGAAGCGTAGTTGCAGACTAATGGCATGTTCTGTGCTCAAATCGATGTCACTTGCTTTTAGACGAGTGGAAATATCACCAAATCATATCGCTACGTGGATACTTGAATGTGACGTTTGTAGATGATGGATACGCCTTACCGTAGTCGCTGGTACAATGTTCAACAAAATAAAATGTTCACAAAACAGTTTGGTTGAAGATTATGTTTGGTTGACGTAACAACACCATCTCTATCATAAAATAAAAGAGGAATCAGAAAGTGAAAATAAAATTACGCTTAAGTTTAAACCAAACGCTTGTGAGTATCTCACAGCTGGATAAAGCTTATTTTTTCTCTTAAGGAAGTTTTTGAACTTATTTTAACACGGTTGGTGATAAACATGTGGCAGAGACACTGTCATATAACATGACATAACACTGACCACATCATATCCACGGTATGAGGTGAATTTCATACTACAAATGGCGTTGAATAATAATTAATCAAAGTACATGAAAACTTTATGGTGCTTTAAACCTTGACTTTCGTTTAAAATCTTTTAGTAAATGGGATTATTGTCCATACATTTTTATTTATACCCAGAAAAGTTAAATTTACTGTCAAATATTTAAAAAAAGTAAGCATATTTGTGTTTTAATTGATTGATAAAAAACTACGAGTCTTTCTTCGAAATTTTATGATTATGCCATAGTTTATTTATCCAAACTTTGAAAAATAAAACTAACTTAAGTAATAGATTTAGTTCATAAGACTTACTTACTTACTTACGTGATTTACTTACGTCAGTAGGTAATACAAATGTTTAAAAAAAGTTATGCTTATATCGTGATGCGTTGTAGATAATAATAAAATAATAAACCGCAAATCGGCTTCAGCTAATTCCTATTCCTAAAAATCAAAACCGTTACAATAGATTTGATACAAGGATGGGTGCAATTTTTAACAGTCTTACCTCTAAATACCGAAGCTAAGTGCTGCTGACACTATTAGATATTAAAGTGAATAATCTGGATGGAGTGATAATTACATCTGGGTGGTAGCCAACCTTGAGCTGCTAAATAACAATGACTCTAACGGCCTCGTCGAGCTGTATAACCAGGAGCTACTGCCAAAAGACATTCCAATACACTTGCAACATGGTTGCGACGTGGGTATTAGCCTATTTGAATAGAAATAGGGGCATGAATTTTAAATGGCATTCTTACAACTGAAACCATGGTCTTTAATTTGTTTAAATTCATAATGGCCATTTAACGAACTAGAACTTATATCAGGCTCGTTAATTCCCCATTCTGTATATAAATGGTTTTTAATTTAGAAAATGTAATAGATATACTTACATTATCATATCGGTTCCATAGTATAGTGATTTAATTAATTTGTATTATGATACAATATATCTTATAATTGCAATACAATAACATCAAATAATTTGTACTGTACATACTTACAATTTAATTACACACTTGTGTAATGTACTTGGTGGTAGGGCTTTGTGCAAGCCCGTCTGGGTAGGTACCACCCACTCATCAGGTATTCTACCGCCAAACAACAGTACTCTGTATTGTTGTGTTCCGGTTAGAAGGGTGTAATCACAGGTACAAGGGATATAACATCTTAGTTTCCAAGGTTGGTGGCGCGTAGGTGATGTAAGGAATGGTTAATATTTCTTACAGCGCCTTTGTCTATGGGCGGTGGTGACCACTTACCATCAGGTGGCCCATATGCTCGTCCGCCAACCAATGCCATAAAAAAAACACACACATAATTGTTTCAAGATATATATAGATATATTATTGATATATTTAACTTTGTCCCTAAATTAAAGTTGAAGTAATGTAATACTGTAAAAGTCCCACTGCTGGGTATAAAGGCTTTCTCTTCTTATGAGAAGAAAGTTTGCAGTTTATTCCACCAGTGGAGCTGGCCTGGTTCCACATTGATTTTTGAACTCGGTCTCATCAGCTACGAATAACATCTGCTGGACCATAACTGCCTTAATCTTATGTCAATATGCAGAATAATATTTAATCTTTGGAAACTAAGCTAGTTCTCCTCGGTAGAGCCACATTTAATATATACAGGGTTATTGGTAATTAACCAGTATTTAATCGTTTTTATAAATCAGAAGAAAAAAAAATGATTTCAATTGATACTTTTTTTAAATAAATTTTTGAAGTTGCATTTTTGACTTATTTTGAAAAAAACTAAAAAACGTGATAACTCAAAAATGGTTAACTTTTGCCTCATGCATGTGGGTTAAAATTATCGCAAATAGCTACCCCTATCACCTCCTAACGGGAATACGTCGAATTAACAATAACCCTGTATATATTTTAAATGAAATATTAGTAAAGCGAAGATAATTTAAAATTTCTTAAAGCGCCTCTTTGAATTACGCTTTATTCAATTTTGATTATTCATAAAAATGTATAAATTTATAAAAAAAAAACTGAAGAATAGATTTAAGTAGTAAATCAAATTTGTGATACACACATGAAAAAATACATATATAACGATGGCAGTGCAATACAAATTCGGCCAGATATCTGGTGCCATATATCGTATAACTTGTAACGAACTTGTCAATCTGTCATCACAGCTCGTAACAGATAAGTCTCGACTGATAATTCAATTTGAAAATGGAACCGTTTGACAAGAGGATGTTACAATAACTGAATAACAGTTTGGTATATTGAAATTGTAAATAAAATATTTTATATCACAACTTACAATGAGTAATGAAATCGTTATACTCTTTTTGAAAAAATGCTTTTGTATTTGGAACACTATTTTTGTTTTAAACGCAAAAGTTTGCTTTAACGAAAGAAGTACTGGTCATTAGCAAGTTTAACTTGCACATTATGGGATTTTATATAATTATATATTATATCTATAATTTTATAATTATTGAATCGTTTAATATACCTACCATATATTAAGGACAAAAAGGGAAAGGATTTGTGCAATGCCGTCTGGGTAGGTACCTATACCTACCTGCACCTACGTGGTAGATAAAAATATACCCTACATAATTTTATTACAAGGACTTTTTATCTTTGTAATGTTGTCTTTATATTATTGATTGTAATACTTACAGCAATTGGGAACACCTCATAGCAGTGATTGTATAGTAAAAAAGGAACCTTGAATTTTCTTGTATCACATATATTTTATTACGATGGCGGAATACAAAATATGCTATCGAAAAAAGTTTTCTTTACAAATATAATACGCACGTACTCTTGTGTCACGATGAGTTCCGATCAAATTTATTCCACGAATTATCATATTTTTTCAAATTAGAATTCAAAATAAATATCAAGTATGAATATTAAGTAATTCGAAATTTGAACACTTATAGGTTTATGATTATTTTTTCAACAAATTTCCTTATCGTTCGTCATTGCGATCGTATCGGATTCGCCGTCCGATCGGATGATGAAAGTAAGGGAATAGAGAATGCACCTGTGCCTAGTTGGCTGGTTCTTCTTGAGATTGACTGCCGTGACAGTCAGCCGGGATGACATCACCATCATATCTTATATATTTTTTTTAATTTCATTAAAAATTAATTTTGTTAGTTTATTTCAATGTGCTAGTTATTTACTAACCGGGTATCCCTTGAAATCCACGTTTTGCTTTTAACTTAGTCAAATCATTGAAACTATAAACAAAATGTTAGCCCTTGGGAATAGAAGAACAGTTGTCTTGATTCAATAGACACAAAACAAAATCTCACCGCTTTGTCACGTAATGTCCATTTCCTACGACCCACCATAAAATCCTAAGAGAGGCAGTGATTTAGGGTCGTGTTGGGGATATGCTGAAGCAACACTTCAGGTTAGTCCTGTAGAAAATATATATCCTTAGTAAGTTTCGGATACAGATGTGTGTTCCTGTTATTATGACGTTATTATATTTCTTTTTTATATTTTAATACTTTTATGTTTTGATAATTTTATTTTATTTTTTAAGTTAGATTTAAATATTTATAATAATAATAAATTTTACTGGCGTAAAATTAGTGTGCCTATAATTTGAGATTAATAATAATGTGTAAGTAGGTACTCTTTTTAAACGTCTCTTTTACTGCTGGCATCTTATTTGAAAGATATCAAAGATAACTTTTACGTTAAATGATATTTCACTTTTGTAAATGCTAAAGGTTGTATTTAAAAACTAGCTGTTACCCGCGGCGTTGCTCGCGTAGAATATGAATATATTTATAAATTAACTTAAAATATTATGTTAATGTAAAACCCCTTTGTATACCACATTGGTGTGTATTTCAGCCCTTAGGATAGAATATTCAGAAACGCTTAAATACGTATATACTCACTTTTTATCAGTAGCCCAAAAATAAATTCACATGCTTCTAACTTCAAAAATGAGGGTCTTCCAGACTATCCCATATACGAAATTTCATCCCGATTTCTCACCTTAGGCGTAAAATATCCAGAAACGTTTAAATATGTATCAACTCATTTTTAATCAGTATCCCAAAAATAAAGTTTCATGTTTCTTTCTTAAATAATTACGGACTTGCATACATACTTTCATCCCCTATTTCACCCCCTTAGGAGTAGAATATGCAGAAACGCTTAAATGTGAATTTTTAATCAGTATCCTAAAAATAAAGTATTATGTAAAAATAAAAAAAAATCATGAGAATTAGTTTTTTTTAATTTATTGTGCTATAATAACTATCTTCATGCCAATTTTCCAGTTTCTAGGACTACGGACTTTCAAGAAAAAAATACAATTCCCGTTTATTCCCTATCCCTTGGGAATTCTGAAATATCCTAAAAATTGTTTTTAGTTGTTGTTATAACCTACTTGCATGCTAAATTTGAAACCCCTAATAATTATAGTTACGGAGATAGAGCTACTTTGGTTCGAAAATATAAATCTCATTTATTCCCTATCCCGTGGGAATTTTGAAAAATCCTTTCTTAGTGCACCTCTAGGATACTCAAGGTATACGTGTGCCAAATTTCAAGTCTCTAGGTCCAATGGTTTAGGCTGTGCGTTGTCTGTCAGTCACTTAGTGACTCAGTAACGGAAGAGTTTTATATATATTGATTAAGTTTCACTTTAAAATCGCATTAAGTGTCTGTGTTTGTTGCGAATTTATTTTCTTGAATCGCACTTTATATATATTTTAGTTGTAATGGTTCAATTCTAGAAAGTACCACTGTTTATAATACATCTCGTAAAATTCGATAGTGAAGGAAAACATCGCGAAAAACCAGCAAGTCTCGAATATAAATCTGTATCTATATAATATGTAGTGGTTGAATAAGCTCCAAGCCTTATTAAATAGAGTATTTATGAAACCGAAAAGTAAATACCATGCAGACAGATATTTATATTGCAAATTTAATTTACTTAACCTCTAATACTGCTTGCTATAAAAAAACATGCAGGCGCACTAAAATAAAAAATACAGTTTAAAGAAAATATACCAAAGGCACGGACAACATGTCTATGGAGCCACAAATATAACTTTTTTTTTTATCAAAGATGCAGTAAATATTTACAGGCTGATACTAAACTTAACACTAATTAAGACTTTTTGATTTAAAAGCTTATAATAAAGTTGATTTATTCATACGTATACAAATACCGATTTTGCTGTTTCTTAAGCAAGTAAAAAGCGTTATGATTTGAATTTAAACTCGAAGTCTTACAAAAGCTCACCTTGCACTTATCCGGATGCGAGTTGCCGAAGAAAGACCACAGTGGCGTGCATTTGGAGAGGCCTATGTTCAGCAGTGGACGAATGCGGGCTGATGATGATGATGATGATGATGATCGTATTATTTTACTAATTGTCTAAACGTGAGTTAAGTATTTTATAAGGCATTATATGCAATTCGTTGAAATGTTTAAATTTGTTTTCATATTAAATGGAACATTTTCATATAAAATGCTATAAAATAAATCCCGGGAAACTATCACTGAATTTTCATGTGCTAAATTTATATTATTATTTTTCTAGTGTTTGGTAATGTGAAAACATCGTAAAAGAATATTCTTTAGTGCATCACGTGCAACGATGCAAATGCCAAATTTATAAATGAATGTCAATAACTAGAACTAGTTTTTCCGAACTGATACGACTTGGGACCTTCAAGAAAAGAGCGTACCCTTTCCTCAAAAGCCGGCTACGCTCCTGCAAGCCTCCCGGTATTGCAGAAGTCCATGGGCGGTGGTAATCACATTCCCAGAGAGTCTCCTGCTCGTTTGTCACCTACAACATAATTAAAAAAACTAATTTTTATATAAGCTACCTGGGTTTATAAACATAGTTTTTGCCAGAGTAACAGATTGTTATTTTATTAAATACTTCTGTATTCTATATTTCTATGCGGCAATTTAGTTACATTACAAAACCTGCCTTCAATGGTAGCAAACAAAAACAAATTTCTGTACGTAGGTATTTACCTCATCACCAGCGAGCGTGATTGATTTACCTTTTGATTTACAATATTTCAAAATTTAAGTGACGTAGTGAACATACATGACTTTTTTTTATCAAACAAAACAAATTTGTCGACGCAAAATATGCGTGTTGGACATAGGACATTCTTATTTTCTCAAAGTAAAATAAAATTCTTAAAAAAATGCTCCGACCCAACCAAGTCAACCAGACCATGCAACATTATGTTTTCGTTCGTTGGCGCCAGACTACATACTAAGAATAAATACACGATATCGTCATCTAAATCCCTGGGAATGTTTGAAATACGCTATCAATACATCGCAGTAAGTTTCCAAGATTCTTTTTATTGCATTGCTATATACGTAAATGCGCTCTGGATACGATCTAACAATATTGTAGCGTTAAAAGAAATGGCCACCTAGTGTTGCCAGTTAAATTATTGCCTTGCTTAAATAAAACTTTTTAACGTCCCAAATTCAAATTTAGAATTGAATTTGAATAAACTGTAAGCAATAGTTATTTGAACACGATTAGATGTAAGTATAATAATATCTCCTTGCATATTTATTTTATAAATAATATTGAACTGAATTTTATACTATTTTTATTTGCGAAAACCTAACAATAATTTCAGCTATATTATAATAAACCAATACTCATTATATATTTTAGTTAGATACAATTGATTAAAGTATGTATACCTGTATTGTTCTATACTATTATATGACAAAAATATAAGGACCAACCGGAACGTTGAAAGTTACTTAAGAACTTTCCGCGATGTAATGTAATTTATATCACTGTCTTGTTATCTCTTTTATACGAGTTCATTTTTATCCTCAAAGTAATGTGTTTAATAAAATGTTAAGTAAATACGATATAATAGCCGGAAGAATATTATACGATGTTTATCTTAATAATTTTACCTGTCTATAATTTATATTAAATGAAACAATAATTCCATATTTTTTTATTAACTTGTAGCTCTTTACAAAAACGTGTCGTGTATTTGTATCTTAGGTGATTGTATGTTATTTTTTATTTAAAGTAAAGTAACCTGTTAATGTCCGACTTCTGGGCAAAGGAATCCTCTTTCTTTTCAGGATATGTTTTAGGAGTTTGCTCCACCATGCTGTTATAATGTACACATGCAGATCCATTAATGACAGATTTCAATTCACGAAGTGCAAGTTTGCTCATAATTTTTTCCTTCACGCATGAGCCCGAGATGAATACATACATAAATACAAATTAAGCTCATGACTTCAGTGTTGTTCACCATAGTTTTGAACTCAAATTCATCGATTAAGATTCATGCCTTGTAAACGTGACATCACGGCTTTATATATGTACGTTATTCTTATACAAAGTTTATAAACTTATTATAGTTATTAAACATAGAAAAATAAAATATTCCTATATTCTACCGTCAAACAGCAATACTGGTCTGTTTGATTGTAAAGGTCAAACGACATTTGAAATTACAGGCACAAGGGACGTAACATGTTAGGAATGGTTAATATATATTACAGTCCCAATAGACATGGACGGTAGTGATTATTTACCAAGAGACAGACAGATGTTATAAACTCTTTGTCTTTTCCCCAGGCAAACAAAATAACTTTCGCAGTTATAATGTTAGTTAAGATAAAATTGATTAATTAAATAATTCACCATTGGAATCAGATATGAAACGAGAGTCTGAGATCTTTTAATCCATTTACGTCTTTGAAGTCTCACACGTAGCAACGAGATGAAAGTTTATCTTTTACTCTCGTTTCGTCTAAACAGGTCAGAACTTGTCATGCTATAAAACTACACGCTTGAAATGATGAAAATTTTAATTTTCATATAATGTCATAATTAAATACTGTTGTTACCGTGTTTGTGTTTAAATTGTGGGCTTTGTCTGACATTACTACACATTAACTGAAATACAATACTCGTCGAATACTCGTGAATAAATAAATTTCGTTTTTTAATTTGAATATAATAATTATATCAATTCAATTTTATATCAACAATACCGTTTAACTTGTTTAAGAGTAATTTGATTGTATTATCAATAAACGATAGCTAAAAATTTATTAACGCATAAAATAATAGTACATTATTATTTAATGGAAGTTATAAAAGAGATAAAAAATACATTAAGTCAAAATATAGGTTCACTAATGCTTAACCAAAAATCTCTTGACTTTTTTTTTTTTGTGTTTAAGGAAGTTGTCTTAGAATGCAATAGTAAAAAAGTTATTATATTAAATTATATGTAGGTATGAGATATGTATTATTACTTGTCAAATAATACATTTCAAAATTAAAATTTGTTAGTTATGTTAGTTATAGTTTATAAATGGAATTATTGTCAAACTTTTTGGTGTATTATGATAAAATATCGAGTGATAATTTTTTGCAAAATGTTGGGTTTAAAGCAACAATTTGTAAAACATGAGATATACATACAGACGAATTAATATGTTTTCTGTTTGACTGTCTCGTTGAGGTAATGGTAAGGCTGTTGTTCGATGATTTTTTTTTACGGCATGTGTCTAGTGCTCACCACCGCCCATAGACAATGGCGCTGTAAGAGATATCATATATCAACACATATTCTACCGTAACAAAGCAATAATTAGTAATGTCGTGTACCGGCTTGAAAGGCGAGTGAGCTAACATAAGGGATATAATATTTTAGTTTTTTTTTTTTTATGATATCGGTAGGCGGACGAGCAAATGGGTCACCGGATGGTAAGTGATCACCACTGCCCATAGACAATGGCGTTGTAAGAAATATTAACCATTCCTTACATCACCAATGCGCCACCAAACTTGGGAACTAAGATGTTACGTCCCATGTGCCTGTAGTTACACTGGCTCACTCACCCTTCAAACCGGAACACAACAATACTGAGTACTGCTGTTTGGCGGTAGAATATCTGATGAGTGGGTCGTATCTACCCAGACGGGCTTGCACAAAGCCCTACCACCAAGTATGGCTTTGTGCAAGCCACAAAATTCGCCGGTTCCTAAGGTTACCGGCGAATTTTCGATGTAAGGAATGGTTAATACTTTTTACATTGCCAAAGTATTAGTGCATAGAGTTCATACATATTAGTGCATAGAGTTCATAGATATTTGTGCATAGAGAAAACAGAATATGGTGATAGTGGATACTTCTGGTAGCCCATTTTTACGTCTACCTTAATAAAGAAAGCCTAACACTAGAGAGACTAGAGACATGAGGGAAAAGAGAGTGCTTAACTTAAGTTTTTTTTCCAACTTAGAACAATATTCACAATAGTTAAGCAATTACTGCCTTAGACTAAAAATAGTGTTCCTAATATATAGAAATATTTAAGGTGTGATAAAAGATTGCCTATATCCAAGCGTGAACTAAATGCTTATTTTAATTTCGAGCATTAAAAGCGAAGTAAAATAATTGTCTTTGTACCGTATGCAGCTGAAACACCTGGTGCTTTGAGTAATAAGACAAAAAAGAAACCTAAAAGATATAACACCCCGTTTTAATTGCCTCCACTCAGGTCTCGCTCATTTCTCATCCAGATAATCGGAATAGCGCTATAACGGAGAAGTGCTGCTTGCATTTTTGTTACCATTCCACGCTTTCATGATTTGCACAATAGATATTTTCAAATTTTATTTTTATATATTTAATTAATCCTCAATGTTAACACTTCTGTCGTGTTTTAACAAAATATATACATAAATGAAGGGGAAATGTTAATAAAGTTACTAGCTTCAGAATGCATATCGATCTGCGACGATTTCGTTCAAAACGACTATTCAATATTCATAGCTGTCATTGAAGCTGATACAGACATCGACAAACGACAATTTCCACATAGTTCTATAACATGGAGGATTAATGTGTATAAATAAATCTTTGTTGTGCGGAATTGTACGGAAAGCAGAAGAAAGCGGTTTTCTTGACAAAATATTCATGGATTTTAGTTATAATTTAGGAATAACATCTATTGATCTTATTTTTTTTTCTTAAACTAAAATTATTTTCTTAACATCGATATTATCAAAATACATTTTTTTTTTTAAATAATATCATGCGATTGCTTTTTATTAACAATATTGTGGATTGTTTTTTTTTAATTTAATGTTTTTTTTATGTAGTTTTATATAAGTATGTGCATATATTTTTATATATTGTTAATTCATTTTTAATTACCGCCTTCATAGTTTTCTGTTTGACCTAAAGGTTGACTGGCAGAGAATGCCTTCAGGCATTAGGTCCGCCTTTTGTCCCATTAACTTTGTGGTGGTCAATAAAGTATTTAAATAAAAATGAATAAATAACATCACGATAATGATTAATTAATGCGAACGAATTGTTACTGAATAAATTAAAATGACAAATTGCATGTTATTTTATAAAATTGTTCTCATAGCTCAATTAGGCCTTAATTGATTAAACCAATGTGTGACTTTAATTTAATATTTTATTTGATTTTTCATAAATAGTCTGATAAATTTATTGAAGCAACAACGATATTCTGTAAACTCACTTCGTATATCACGTGACCAATTGAAAACCAACACGTAATAAAGCTCTACTTTGATGAGTATATATTTTAAACTTTCACGATCATTTCAAGATCGTTGATTGTTCTGAGTTTCGAATTTCTTCTTTCAGAATAGCTCTTGTATTTACCTCGATGGACACAATAAACAACGGAAGACTTTCCACACGACAATTGTTGAAACTGTTGCAAACAATATCCACGTCTGAAACGTCAGCTAAGTTTTCTGTTTTTCCATCTTTTTAATCCACTGCGATCATTTTTTTTTAACGGTAATCCTCTGAATTAACGAATTAATATAAAGCTTATTTATAAGAAATTAACTATTATTATTGTTATATATATTTTAATATTAATAATAAAATCATTTAATTGGGTAATGATTCATATGTATCAAATGAATAGTTATTTAAATATAAATTAATAGCTTAAGCCTTGTTAAAATTTATTAGAAATGTTTCGCATTCCAATGCCTCTTAAAATTATTTAATTTAACACGAAACTTCAACTTATTAATTTAGAGTAAGGTGGGTGGACCATGGAAGGCCACGCTCCTTTGAAGGCCAACTATTGAAAATTCGTAGTTATTGACATGTAAAGAAAAATTCCTTCTGCTATACACTAATATGCATCAAACTCAAATTCACAGATGCAGCGACAAGTCGCATGCGCCGCTATTGTGGCTGTGCGACCTCATGCTTCGTAGACTTTATCGTCGACGTTACAATTGTTAATAGCGCGCAGAGCAAAACAAAAGTTTTTAGTTTAATGACGTATTATTATCTCATATTTGTTACTGTAAATTATCATATAAGGATATATTTATGGTAGGTATTTCAGAAAAATTAAATAGTTTTGCATCGATTTAAGTTAAAATATTGGTAGTGTCTTAGGAAAGCCGTTGGTTCCTTATAAGGCCAATCAAAAATTTGACGGTATGCCTTGCTAGGGTACATGGGCTTTACAAGGAACTTCTACAAACTATATAACATATGAACAGGGCCCTCATTCTGTATGCCATCGAAAACACAAACGAGCTTGTAACGAGCTCGCGACGCGTTTTTGGCAAATAACGGTATTCCGAATGCCACTGTCAAGTGAAAAACCATACCTAGGGTCGTTTAAATCGCGTTTTTAACGATTTCGCATTATTAAAGTGAATGTGGGATTTGTGAGCCTTTGAATCGCATATACGTGTAGTAATTTTTTTTGAATCACCTTTATATTTTTGTAACATAATATGAACCCGAACACTTTTTTAACTAAATATAACTCTAAAACCCATCAATATAATTTATAAATCACTTTAAAACCATTATATTTTATGTTAAATGCCATCCACGTTTTCAAAACACGCGGAATGAAAGCGTGGAATTTTGACATTTAAAAACGAGTTAAAAACGCGATTTAAACGACCCTAGGTATGGTTTTTGATTTGACAGTGGCATTCGGAATACCGTTATTAGCCAAAAACGCGTCGCGAGCGCGTTACAAGCTCGTTTGTGTTTTCGGTGGCATGCAGAATCAGGGCCCAGTAGTGCTGGGTCAATATGTATTTGGCTCGAAACCCATCTATTTCAAAAAGAAAATCCCAGCTAATTAATCCAGCTAGAGCTCAAAAAATGATTAAGCCCATTGTAAAACACAATTTTGAAGAACCTCACTACTTAAAAAAAGAAATTGATAATAATTGTTAGTTTGGCCTTCTTAGGAACATTTTGGCCTTACAAAGAA
Organism: Vanessa tameamea; assembly: GCF_037043105.1. Taxonomy (NCBI): domain Eukaryota; kingdom Metazoa; phylum Arthropoda; class Insecta; order Lepidoptera; family Nymphalidae; genus Vanessa; species Vanessa tameamea. The sequence continues at coordinate 9,553,419 of NC_087319.1, read as the reverse complement.
CGGTGGGTCCGTTCCTTAAGAAGGCCATTTTAGGTAAAAAAAAGTTTTAAATTTTATTATAAAACGCGTTAGCAAGTTATTTGATGTCAATATAATACTCATTAATACTATTTTTAAATAATTTCCATGAATATATTCTTAGTTATAGGATGGTGTTCAAGTAATGTTCGTTGAGTTTTTTATAGATGATAAAAACATACTGAGCATGTAATTTTAGTAAAAGCAGATATATCAATTTGTACAATTCTATTTTTAAGTTAAATAACTGATATATAAAATTGGTCTTGTTTGGAGCCGTGTTCCTTGCAAGGCCATTTGGGAGAGCTTAATAAAACTTAATTTTAATAAAGTGATTAAAGCTAGGTTAAAAAAAGTGATTTATATGGTACACAATAAAAGAAAGTATTACTTAATAATTTAGTTCCTTCATTTATCCAGTTAATAAAAGAATAAAAAGTGCTTACTCGTTAGAGTGGCCTTCCATGGTCCACCCACCTTATGTTACTTACAAATAAAGCCTGATATTTATACAGTTAATAAAGTATTATATGACAGTATTTCAATTTTGTTTACAGATAAATATTTATTTAATTAAGTCTACAAGGACAGTGTATAGATAATTTCAAATGTTAGTAACATCAGTTCAAATATTATTAGAACAAAACTACTAATCCTTATAACTTATACATATATCCTATATATGCGTTCAAAAACAGTAAAACCTTTATCCAATGTGTTCAATTTTGAATATCGTTTATAGTATAAGATATATAAAACATTACCTCTATTTTCAAAGTTTAGACAAGTTGGCTGTGCATGTGTGCATTAACGGTGTATTGCATACGGTCGCACGCCTCGGTTCTATGTAGTACAGTTTACGAGGTCTAACGTTATAGCCAAGCTTACGTCGTAGCCAAATAGGATAAAATATATATTTGACCTATATTCCATGTCATATTTAAATATGACTAAACAGTATGTGTAAGGAATATTGATTTGGTTTATTTTAAAGTAAAATGTTATAAAGTTCTATCTATGTATATTGTTAAGTATGTTTGAACTTCGAACTTAATCATCTTAGAATGTTGTTATTTAAATAATTCTAAATGCGAAATAAATGACCGTCTATAAATTGAAGGGTCATTGAACTTAATAAATTATTTCTTAATAGATTTATTCTTCCAGTAAACTCGTGGATTTTATACCTTTTACAATTATTATATAAATACATGTAGGGGTAATTTTAATATATTACAGGAAATAAACAATTTTAGATAGCATCACTTTATACAAAGAATAATTTTCTTATGCAAGATAAATTCACAACGGCAAAAAAAAAACAAAAAAATATTGCCTAATGAATTGAAGCGGTCGTACCATAAATTCACAGACGGCTTGCGGAAGGCCAAAAGTCTGAAAATCAAAAACGATCTTCCGGGCGCCTGATAGTCGCTGAGGAAGGTTATAATTATCTTGACCCGCATCATCTGTTACAATGGCGACCGCCCGCGGCGCCTCGAGTACAATACGAGTGTTCTTCTAAAAATGTTATTTCTCTGGCTACTAACCATTTATTTTTTCCCATCATTTTTATTTATGACTGGTGACCCAAAGTGGCTTTTTACTATTATTTTACTGATACCACCGACCGCAAATCATATTAAACAGCAATTGTTGAATACGTTTTGAAGGGTGAGTGAGCTAGTTGTAATTACAGGCACAAGGGACATAACATCTTAGTTCCCAAAGTTGGGGTCGCATTGGTGATATGTGAAATGATTGATATTTATTACACCACCAATATATGTGGGCAGTGGTGACCACTTACCACCTATTTTACAATTAAAAAATGTTATGATTAATTGTATTCACAATAGTTTATTAGAAAAATAGTAAGCCCAAAGATATAATTCTGATATGAAGGGCTTCCTCTACTATGTTCCTGCACTGCAGATTGGGACGCTGGGGGGATATTATACATGAGTAAGAATTCATTTCGGCTAATGTAGGTTTCTTTCCATGTTATTTTCTTTCCATGTTATAGCGAATAAGAAAATTTGAACGTTAATTTTAAGTCAAGATTTGAAATAATCTTAAAAATCGGTCACAACGAGATCTTATTACGGTTTTTTCCTTATTTAGGGCTCTCGTGATTCGGAAATTAAGGCTCATAAATTATCGCTGTGGTTATTTAAGGTCTATTCCAAAAGTTAGTACCGGAGTTAAGCCAGCAGTGTTAACATGATAAAACGAGTTTACATATCGATCACGCGGTAGACACAGTCGCATTAACATCTATTTTAAAAAATCGGACGTGCTTAAGTGCTGAAAGTATTTTTTATATTAAAAAGGCCCTAGAATTTATGATGCGATCCGTAGTTGTCAGATACCAAAAAAACAACACTTCTCCTTATAAAGAGGTTAGTCTTTGGACTACATAGTACGAGTTGTTTGAATTTAAAAATAAGAAAGACAATTATTGTTTTAAATGAAGGTACAAGTATTAGTTATGAATAGTTATTACTATAGAATGAAAAAATGTTATGATCAACTCAAATCAGAAACTTCCAAAAAAAGATTAAATTACGGGAGAGATTTTTATTATGGCATTTTTTTGTCGATTGTCTTGGACACTAGTCGAGGATAAGTTCAAATGCATAGATTCTAAAATAAAATGTGTAAAATATAGATTAAGATATAAAAAGGTATTAATGAAGCGACAACAAAATAAAAAAAAAGAACGTGAATCATGTCGTGGACACAAATATCATATGTGGAGATAGAATTATTAATAATAAGAAATTAAACGTACAATACAAAATAAATGTTTTAAATAACTATATATTATGGTAAATAAAATAGTTTTTGCAAAAAATTACTTAAGGAAAAATCTGTGAGACTTTTGTATATCCAGAAAACATTATTGGATAATATAAAGTAAAATGTCGTGTTTCGATTTCAGAGTAAGATATGTATATGGTTGAATCAAATTTCTTAAAGATTCTTTGAAAGAAGTCTTACAAGTTTCGAAGTTACTTCCTTGTTCATTCAGACTGTCAGGTAAAAGCCAATTTTGTGCCGACGAAAGCGGAATAGAAATGTCCAAATTAAAGTGCAGTGTACATTTTGGGGAATCGATTACCTTTAAAAGCCTTGGAGTAAATGTAATTACAGTTCTGATGCTGTTATTATGTAAATATGCTGTGAATTATATTGAATATTTCCTGTAAAAATAAGTTGAAATATTATGATTGAGTAGATTTATTTAAGACTAATAAACATTTCATATTAAACCAGCTGCCCAGCTCGACTTCTTACGTAACATCAAATAATACAGACACTCACATAATCAATCCAGTCGTCTAGAAGTTTAGTGTTATACACATATACAGACGAATTATGTATATATATATATATATACTAACTGTATGTCCCACGGGTAAAATCCACACAAAGGTACATTTGCTATTTCCTCCGAAATAAGTACCTATACTAAATTAAAGTCAACGGTGCCTTTAGTTCGGAGATCTCGTGATAAGTCAGTCTGAGATATAGAAAATATATGTTTAATCGAGATGTGTTAAGAAATCCCAGAAGTACGTGAAATAGCCTTAACGAATTCAACCATCTCGTGAGAAATTACGATAAATAGCGTCAGGAAACTCTAAGAATATATATTTTAGCTCGTTTTATTATTCGATACATATGTATAATGTTTCGTATTAAGGCGGAATAATGTTATGAACATGAACTATCGTTAAGATCCTGTAAACATGTAATATGATTATGAGATATTGTACCACCTGGTGGTAGAGCTTTGAGCTAGCTCGTATGGGTAGGTACCACCCATTCATCAGATATTCTACCGCCGAACGGCCTTACCCAGTATTGTTGTGTTCCGGTTTGAAGGTTGAGTGAGTTAGTGGAACTACAGGCACAAGGCACATAACAGCTTACTTCCCAAGGATGGTGCATCGGCGATGTAAGGAATGGATAATATTTCTTATAGCGCCATTGTCTATGGGCGGCGGTAACACTTACCACCAGGTGGCCCATTTGCTCTTCCACCTACATATGTCATAAAAAAACGTTGCGAAGGTATCCTCTCCCTTTTTGAGGAGGAGGTTTGAGGATTACTCCACCACGCTACTTCAATACCTTTTGGTAAATACATGTGGCAGATTCTCATCCACCACGTGCAGGTTTCTTCACTATGTTTTTCTTCGCGAGATGAATTATAAATACCAATTAAACACATGAATTCAGTGGTGCTTGCACCCGGCTGAACTAAGAATCATCGGCCAAGATTTTTTAACCACTGGACCGTTACGGTTCACATGAATAAATATACTAAGTATGCATTGCTAAAATTGGTTGGCGCAGCCTTTTGCCTTATCAACGTTTATTTTATTGTATTTAATTTAAATTGACTTCTAAAAAAGAGCATTTATATAGTTAGCAGAAGTTTTGGAAAACTATTATAAAATTGAATTTTTTAAACGTTGGTTGAAAATTAATATTTTTTATAAAGGGAAAATAATATATATTTAAAATAAATATTACCAACCAATATTTTTTTATATTTTGTTTGTAGGTGTTTGATTGAATAAAATCATATTTTTATTAATATAGGTAATAAAGTTTGGCAAATGGACCACCTGATGATACGTGGTCACCACTGGATATAAAGATTGATGTCGACTGTAAGTAATATTAATCATTTCTTATTTCACCAAAGACTTTGGGAACTACGATGTTATGTTCAATATGCCTGTAGTTACTTTGGCTACTTCAACCTTGAAACTAACATTCAGAAGTACTGCGTATTGTTGTTTGACGGCAAAATATGTGATGCATAAAAAGTATCACCAAGTAAACAGTGTACAGTTTTTCCGCAACTATTTACCTATATGTTAATACAGTATTTGAAAATCCAATGTCTGATATGACTTGCATTTGTTAGCGAGTGTACAAGTTCGCTTCAGTCGAAGACTTGTTTCCATTGAGGCGTCAATAACTTGTGACGCTTCCGTTCTGATTGTTTTGAAATTCAATTAAACAGAACTGGTATATACTAGTTTATATCGTTGGCCTTATTAAATTAAGTTGAGGGTTTTATGGATCATTTATTTTCTCGCTGGGAGCCGATGGATGCGTGAAGCGCAATTCTATCATCGTAGAGATCCTTGGGGAAAGTCTTCGTCCAGTAGTGGATCTCCTTAGGCTGAGATAATGATTGTTTTTAATAATGTAAGTAAATGATCACAACTGACCATGGCATTGGCAATACCATAATTGGTTTAACCTTACTTCGCCAAAACGCCACTGACCTTGGAATCAAAGATGTTAAGTCCCTTGCCTAACCTGTGGTTACACTGGCTGATGACGATAATGATACTTAGAAACTTGGCTGCAAACAGAAAAATTACAGCCCATAAATAATCATACAATTAAGTAGATTCAGCATAGATTGGTGGATCACATGACATTTCAAACTTCCCACGTTGATTTCTTCACGATGTTTGATTTATCAATTAGCATGAGATGAATTATATTTATATATAAACACGAATTAAGCACATTAAAACTTAGCGGTGCTGCCTCGGTTTTGAATCCGCTACCTTTCGCTAAAAAACACTTATTCAATCGACTGGCACATTTAAGGCGTATTTATATTATAAATATTTTATTTAACGATATATTAATTTATTGAAGGTCTAAATGAGGTTTTTGTATACTGTAGATTAACTTAAACAAACGTATCATTGCTCTAAAGGTAACTCGCATTAGCCTAATTACTTTGAATGGTTGGATTTAACACAAAAACTCTAATTAATGAATCATAAATACCGGGTCTTAATTTTAACATCGAAAGGTTTTGCTAAATTTACACAATCTAAATATTTGACACGATGTATATGGATTATAAACGAATTTGTTATATTAACTTACGAAAGCAGCTCTCATCGATTACATTAAAATTAAAAAGGCTTAGATACATTAAATTAAGAATCTACTTACTATAATTTTTAAAAGAATTGACTGACATACAACGCAAAGCATACTTCTAAACATGGGTTCAACAGAATGAAATTCTGTACAGAAATTTCCACTGGAACGTAGATGAGCACTAAGAAAGGATTTTTTTTTAATTTATTGTAATCAGGGTAAGAAAATATTAATCGAAATTCGTCATTTCTGATGTTAGAAACATGAAAATCGGTCATTAGGCCTATGTTAAAATGTTAAAGGGCCAGTTTCAGAAGTTTCCAGTTTCATTGCATTTTATCACTTAAAAGAGTGAAATTAGAGATGGGTTACACAGATAGCGTGCCGTTAGCGAGGTAAAATGAGGATATGTCATAATGGCAAACAACTGTAATATAAAAGAATATTTTGAGGGTTCTTTAATAATGGTATACAGTTATATAATGATGATGATGTCGTCCGGCCCATTGCGGTAACTGCGGCCAATCTTATGGGAGACCAACCAACTCCATAGGACATATTAAAGTGGACAAGTGTTACCGTAAAGACTCCCTCAAGACTAAAGGTGCACTCTCGTAGTCCAATGAGACAAACGAAATGACCGGAAAGAGTTCAGGCGCAAGGAACAACGACTTTAGGTACATTCTGAGGCAGGGAGTGTACACATTTCCAACTTCTAGACTTCGGGCTGTTAGTCTGATTTTTTCACATCCTGACACGGGGGCTTAACCCCAGAACCTCGGGATTTGTAGCCTTATGTCAAGCCACTAGACTAACGAGGCAATTGTTATATAATCTTATCTTATACTAAAAATAGGCTTTGATAATAATATAAATGTTTGACTGTAAAATCGCCTGTTGCACCTCATGCAACTTTTGTGTAGCAAAATTGTAATTTTTAGTTTTAAGTTTGGGTGCAATAAGAGTTAATAAATAAATGAACCGAGATGGCCCTATGATTAAAACACGTAAATCTTAATCAGACCCGATCGAGCATCTCTGAATGTTCGTAGTTTTCATTTGTATTTATGATTTAATGTGAGTTCGTCGGTGAAACAAAATATCACGGTGAAAGTTGGACGAAAGCCTGCCATATGTGTATCCACCTGTATTGGAGCAGCGTAGTAAAATGACCACCAATCGTTCTACTCAAAAAAGAGAGCAAGCCTTAGCCCAACAGTAGGAAATTTACTAGAATCTACGTCATATACATAATTTTTTTTTTAGAATGTCAAGTTAAATACGTATATATAATTTTTAAATTACCTAATAATAGTATTGAATACAAAAAACACGTTCAATATAAATTGTTAATTCACTTTATGCTATGAGTAGTTAAATATTAATCGTGAAGGTTAACATAAAGCTAGGCTTTCTCATAGTATTATAAAATGTATAGTAACTTTCAAAACTGATGACTTTGAAAGCGTTATGTAGCTTATAAATTAGCTCATTATCCATTTTTACGATAATGGCCTGCCCACACTGTTACAGCCACCGGCACCAATACTTCTCACTAATAAATGTGTTTATAAATCATATGATTAGAATTTTTTTTTTCTTTCGCAGATTAATAATAATTAATCATAATGAATTATAAACTATTTTGAAACTACAGAAATTTCATTAAGGTTTATAGGAACGCATTAAATACATATGTACTAAATATACGTGTTAAATAGATTGAAATATCTATATTTCAATCTGGCAGTTCTGAATTAATATGCTTAGAGAAAACTTTCGAAATGGAACTTTCGAAATGTTATAAGCTTTATTCGAAATAAAATTAAACCTTTCCATAACCATAATATGATCATGGTAACAAAGAGGTTTATAACTTAAAATTGATAGTTTCAGAATTTGAGCTACACATTCTGCTACGCTCAAATATATTATAATTAATATTAAGGACATCCAAACTTTGCTTGACCATTGTTTAAATTACGCTCGGGACATTCTTGGAGCCTGTAATTCAAGCCTTTATGAAGTGACTTATACCTTACCTTAGAACATATATTTTGATAGAAGTAATATGTTGCTTTAACGTTGTTTTTGTAAGCAATGCATAAAATATTATTATTACTTAAATTATTTAAATTGACAACAGATAACCTGACACTGTTAGATTTCTACTCAAGTCATAATTGTTATTAAAAAGGTATAAAAAATATTAGGATTTGTTAATGGAAATGTTATAGGATTTCGTTACATAACATTATGGTGACAGCTTTTTAATTACAAACGAATACAGAATATATTTCTATAGAATGTACTATTATCTTTAGGCATTAACAAATATAAGAAAAAACCAGACTCTCGTTTTGGGATGATATCATTACAGTGACGGAGAAGGATCAATGATTCCATTACGCTATAGTAAGTACGCTTGCAATATAGATTGTCCCCAATTACTTGAGAAGTTCCTATTTCGAGTTTCAGCTACGTCGTGCGCCTATTACTCCTTAACGTTCCCCACTCTGTACAGTACTAGGCGCAAGCTCTATCATCCCCGGCTTTATAAACTTTGGACTAGTTACAATAATCATATTGTTGTGCATTCTGACTCACTTGGCAAGTTCCTCAAAATAGTCTCTAGCTTTGTTTATTTAACTTGAATTCAGTAGTTATTGCTCTTTGCCTTCCTCATTATGCAATTTTCATTGTTTTTAAATAGTATATAACAAAGTCTACAAATTACAATTTCAGACAAATATATAAGTAACATAAATAAATAAATAAAATTTACTAAATAGATAATACATATATACCTAATTAATATTTTCTTGCTAGATGAACTTCTCATTATCTTTGTTAAAAATTGCACCCGCGCGAATCCGGGGTGGGTCGCTGTTTCAGCATATAATAATAAAGTGACTTTAAAATAGTTTAATATATTTAATTTTAATATATTGTAACGTTAACGGCTAATCGATAACGATAATTAAATTTATGTTATATAAAAGATTGTGACACTGAAATGATTAACAATAAATTTGTTTAAGCAATTGTGGATTAAATTATTTTAAAATTCATACACCATGCCACAGTATTTGCCATTCATCTGACCTTATATAAATAAATATAATATAAGTATATATTTTTTAAATATTTTTTAAAAAATATATACTTATATTATTATTATACACTAGTGGTAGTGCCACACTGCATACCTTCGGGTTGCAGCCGAATGGGCCGGCACGCCCGGGGAAGTACCACTCTCACTTAAAATCGGCGTAAAGTGGTAGCTGTGCTACCGCGTTTCGTCCAGTATGTGAGAGTCCCGGAGGCCCGATCCCCCTCCCCCCAAAAACATAATGGTTGTGCAGAATTTGGTTTCATTACCCCAGGAGGGTACCATCAGCGACTGCGGTGGAGAATCCCTCTCTGGGCATCCATGCTCAGAACGTACACCACCTGAGCAGTGATGCCCAGGCTGCCCTTCGAATTCTGGGGGGGGCAATTTTGCGCTCGCCACTGTTCGGGGCAAGCGGAGCAGGCATCATAAGGCAACCCCTACCACCCACACTGGACTTCTGCAACATAAGGGGACTCAACTCCAACTTGAACGCCGTTCACTTTCACCTTGAGACGGCGAAGCCGGCCTTGCTCTTTCTTACCGAGTCCCAGATATCCTCTCCTGCCGATATGACTTTTCTTTCTTACCCCGGGTATAAATTGGAACATTCCTTTGTACCACGAGCTGGGATGTGCGTTTACGTCAGAGATGATTTCTGCTCTCGACGTCTCGGCAGCCTTGAAGGGCAGGACCTCTCGAATATCTGGCTGCGTGTAGACTGCGACGACCATCCGCGAATCTACGCGTGCCTTTATAGGTCCCATAGCGGTAATGCCGAAACCGACCGACTGGTTGAGCACGTCCAAATGGCTACTGATTCCTTGCTGCAGCAGATCCCATCCGCAGAGATCGTAATTCTTGGCGATTTTAATGCCCACCATGCCGAATGGCTTGGATCACGCACTACCGATCATGCGGGTAGATCTGTTCTCGACTTCGCTTTAGCATATGATTTGACACAACTGGTCACCTCGCCAACGCGAATACCAGACGTGGAGGATCATATACCTTCCCTGTTGGACCTTCTGCTGATTTCCTATCCGGATGGCTACCAGGTTATCGTCGATTCCCTCTGGGCTCGTCGGACCACTGTCTCGTCCGGAGTACATTGCCGGTTGCGCGGTACTCACGACCTCGTTTCGTGGGCTGCCGCAGAGTGTGGCACTACAAGTCAGCAGATTGGGATGGGATGCGGTCCTTCTTTGCATCCTACCCATGGGGGCAGGTTTGTTTCTCGCCGGATGATCCGAGCGTTGTTGCTGACTCTGTCGCCGATGTGGTACTTCAGGGTATGGAACTGTTCATTCCGTATTCTGCGGTCCCCATCGGTGGCAAGTCCCAGTCCTGGTTTAGTCGTTTCTGCAAAACGGCTTCACACCGAAACTGGGAACGCTACCAAAACTGGGCTAACGCATCGGCGTCTCGTGATGTAAATACCAGCGCATTCAGAAAGGAATATAACTCTGCCTCTAGATCCTTCAAAAACGTGATTGCTAAGGCGAAGACGGAGTACATTGGCAGAATTGGCGAGAGACTGGTGCGCCTCCCTTCAGGAACACGTGCGTTCTGGTCTCTCGCTAAGGCTGTCTTAGGGAATTTCTGTCAGCCCTCTTTTCCATCTTTGCACAGAGACGGTGAGTCATTGGCCTATACAGCTAAGGATTTTAGGCTTTCTCTTCGCGGCGAACTCGACTCTGGATGACCGAGGAAAGTCACCACCAACAATCCCGCGATGTGATACCACGATGGCGGAGGTTAAATTCCGGCAAAGTGGAATACTGCTCTCACCTCTGGGCGGGTGCTCCCCAGTACCAGCTCCTTTCATTTGACCGTATCCAACGTAGAGCGGCTCGAATTATCGACGATCAAGGCCTTTCCGATCTGCTTGATCCTTTAGCTTTGCGTAGAGATGTTGGATCGCTCTGCATCTTCTACAGAATTTATCACGGGGAATGTTCCGAGGAATTGTTCGGATTAATCCCGGCTGCCGAATTTCACCTTCGGACATCTCGTCAAAATTCCAAATATCACCCGCACCACCTAGATGTCCGAAAATCCACAACACCGCGATTTTTAAGACATTTTCTGCCTCGCACAACCACTCTGTGGAACCAACTTTCGGCAGTTTTTCCGAACCGATACGACTTGGGAACCTTCAAGAAAAGAGCGTACTCCTTCCTGAAAGGCCGGCAACGCACCTGCAAGCCCCCCGGTGTTGCAGATGTCCATGGGCGGTGGTAGTCACTTTCTATCAGTTGAGCCTCCTGCTCGTTTGCCACCTCTTTGTGGATTGGCTGTTTTTTAAAGGTGATCATAAAAGACGGAAAATATAAAGTATTGGGATTCATTTTCTACATATTATTTTTAAATAGTAATATAATTATTCCTTATGTCACTTGTAGAAAATAATCTCTCAATCAGATCCATTCTCTAAATATGGTTCTAACACCGGGTGCTAATTTAAAAACCCTTTGCGATGGAATTCTGTTCGAATTGTTGAAGATCCCAATTTCCTTTAGGAAATTGACAGAGCTTCTTGTGGTAATCTTATGAATCGTTGAAGGAAAATTATATTTATGTGGTATATTAAAATGCTTATTACGTTAAAGCGTGTTTTTGTCACTTATTCGAATATATAGGTATCTGATCTGTGGCTTATAACAGATGATTACCGATATCGAGCCATAACTATAATATAATATTATAGACTTTGGAACGTATGTTTGTGATAATCGGTTGAAATTTTAAGAGGGTCAATGGATTACCCCATAAATTTCTAATAAGTCCATTTAATTAAATAATTTTTTACCATATTAAAACATAATTAAATATGCTTAAAATACACATCTTAGGGATGAGATAAACATACCAATGAAAACGCAATATATTTTTTTACCATCATGTTTCAATTTTTTATTTAGAACACCCAGTATTAACATACCCGTGCCGTGCCTAGCAAAACATCAAAAGTATTAACTTTTGGTGGTTAATGGTACTGTGTGTAGACTGGCACTGCTATAATCTAGAAAGGTTCCTCCCGAACTTGGTGGTAGTTATCACACGCTAATCAGATATTCCACCGCCAAACTACAGTACTCATTATTGTTATGTTCTGGTTTGAAGGATGAGTAAATACACATACATATAATACATACCACCTTAGTTTTCAAGGTTTCTATGACTATCGACGGTGGTGACCACTAACCATCAGGCGACCAATTTGTTCGTCCGCCTCATTACTCGTATATCATAAAAAAGATTACATACTATAAAACAAAAAAGCGAGAACTATCTTTGACATATTCCGTTTGCTTTTGTTGAAATTAATTCGACTTTATTAAAAACAATTCTTATCAATTCCAATAAAATTGAGATAAATGACAGGGATAATTGCAGACCATTTTTCAAATGTCTAAGGACACATTTTATGGATCAACCTTAAAATGAAATCATTTTTCACACTAATCTTACCAGCGACAAAAATAAAATTATCTAGAATTGATTTCATACCAACGGCTTTAGATATAATTTCGTCATATTTTAATAGTATAGTAATCTTATATATTAATAGCGTAATCCGATTTTTGTCCCAGTGATTATGGGACAATAGCTTCACATAAAAAAATCGGTTATGGTATCATTTTGAAGAGCTCCTGCCGTAGATGTGCAGAAAAATAAAGAGGATTCTTGATTGCAATTTACTAACAAATAATTAATTTTAGAGGCCGGAAAAATGTTACAGGCTAGCTAGAGAGCGGCTATACTTAATATATAGTTACGAGTAATTTGTTGTATTTCCTTTTTTAGATAGATAACAATGTCCTTTTTATTGTACGAGAGAAAATAGTTAAACTTTTTCCTCAATTTACAAAAAGTTATTTTACCTAGGACAATTTGGTGTTTCAAGCATTTTTATAAAGAACGGAAACTAATCGAGTTCTTTTATTTCCAGAGTGTCACCAACAGGTTGGAATAAATAATCGCTTTACCTTTTAAACTTTAATATCAGAAGATTTAGAAAATATCTAGACTGAATGATATATCGAAATAGCCTATGCTGGTGCCACATATATTGCAAACTTGCACATACGTATATGACGGTGGAAGATTTGTTATTATTGTCACTTACTTTTTATATTATTCAGTTGTCTCTCATAACATAACCGTTACGTTTATAATAATATTCCTAATTCTTTCATACATTTAGTAATTTAAATTACTGAATTATTAGGTAATCGTTAATTACTTTAATACTACGCCAAAGATTATGTTATTAAAAGAAATCAAATTAATAATCGCATGTTCGGCTTTAGTTAATTTCTTGAACACGGGAATTATCTTTTTTATTACTTTATTTTCATGAAAAGTTTTAGCGTATTATTTGCGCAAGAAGTTTTTCAGTTTTACGTAGATAAAAAAAAACTATTTATACGTGTTTATTACAAGGCAATTAAACTCGTGTCTATTTGTGTATTCAACAATGTTTGTGTCAGTCTGTATATGAAATTAGTGAACCTCGTCAAAATCTCATGATATTTAAGTACATTATTTACCTTCAATCGGTAACAATGTTATAATTTCATGCGCTTGTTTGTTTTTAATATTCTGCGTATGAAAGAAACCATGTATATTAAACTCGTATCTACTTTTTTTAAAACAGCTAAACCTTTAACCTAATTGACTTCTGAATATTTAGTAGTAGTTTTAATTTTTTGTTTAGTATGTGATAATTTCAGTAACAAATATTATTTATTGTTTCAGATGACTGGAGTTAATCATCCGGATTATGTAATTGATATCTTAAAAATGACGACAACGCATTGCTTCATAAAACATATTACGAAAAAAGTATAAAATGAGAAAAAGCTTCACGCCACCAAAGATAGTGCACATAATATGATCTAAATGCCTTATTCAAAAAAACAGTGCGCTGCTGGTCGCAGGCGCCGACTATGTTCGACTCGACTAAAGGCGCATTGCTAGTAGCGCCATCTCTGTCTAACAGCTCGTGTTGGCCCAATGGAAAAGGTTGGCCGTCGACATTTCCAGCGACGGAAGATATACTGAAAGCCTTTTTCATTTTTGCCTTATCTATGGCTATTGTTTTTTGCAATTTGGTACTTATTTGCGTATTAAATAATCGCAGGTATATAAAGTATATTGATAATCAGGTGAGGGTATTAAAAGTTATTTTGATTTTATGATTATAATTATATCTTTCTCGCTCAAGTGACACTTTTTATTGCATACTTTATCGTTAACTAAATAAAAAATATTCTTAATAGCAACACCAATACTGGAGATTAAGTTGACAGCTCTGACCAACTCCAAATGAACCAAAAAACCAATTATGATCTTAGCAGGATAGCCAAAGATTTGTTCACACGAAATGTTCACATAATTCCAGACTATCAATAATAATACTAATACTTAATATTAGATATAAGGCAATATTTTACATAACTATCACAGTTCTTAGAATCTGCAATAATATGATTGATTACCTATGTCTCAATTTTTTGTAAATATACATAACACAAAACACCTTGTGTATTGTAAATAAACAAATATCGTATAATTTATGCTTTTCCAAGATACTTTGGACAAACTTATGTTTAATTGCCATAGCTACCGAATAACATAAATTAATTATAATATACGAACTGATAACTAATTCACTTCATATTCCTCGATCCCGGTTGGAAACGCATGTACCAGTAAATATTTGTTATTAATTATCGACGTCAGAATGTTTATTTTATGTTCAAATACGAAATATCCGATGAAAGTTCGTAAATGTATTGCTGTATTCACACGTCTCATTAACTATTTTTATTTAGTAAACATTTCTAATTAATTGTATTTTATTTATTTGTATTGAGTCTATTAAAGAAACAGTTAATTATTTACAGCCAAGGTATTTACTGACTTCTTTGGCGCTGAACGACTTATTTACTGGGATTCTTATCGCCCCCGTGGCTCTCTTGCCTGCGTTGTATAAGTGCTGGCCTTACGGCGAAATATTTTGTCAGATACAGGTAAAATAAATTGTATAACTGTATATTTTTTTAAAAAGTTTTTACTCGAAAATATAAATACCGTTTATTTCGAAACATTGATGTTTATAAAATAGAACCATTAAATCCAGTCGAAATTAAAAGATACAACAATGTATTTCTTAAAAGTTACCTAAACGAGAGACGAGGAGAAAATGAGGAAAGTTAATTCTTGTAAAAAGTTCGCAATTGAGGAAGCGAGTTTAAAGGTAATCGGATACTCATTTTTGGTACAATTTAGTTTTGATATTTCGAATATGAACAAAATATTCAAATCTACATCGGATACTTTCGGATATCATATTTGATAATATTTTATTACTAAACAATACTAGAGTATTATTTAGGTGAACTTCCTGAACTTTATTAGCCCCAATTTTTTTTATCGTCGGCATGTTTTTTAGTGACCGAGCAGACATGTAAGATGAGACCTTAAAATAATTTACTCTTTGAAAGTAAGGCTTTATTTACCTCGTTAACCCGTTTTATAAGGCCACTCAGCATCCAATATCATTGTTGTTATTGACATAACGCTGTGTAGTAAAAGGCTGTTTAAGATTTTTTTTTTATTTCAGGCGCTTTTAAGGGGAGCTGTGAGTCAACAAAGTGCTGTTATTCTAGTTTGTATGGCGATAGATAGGTACTTGTATCTGCTACATCCAAATACTTATCATAAACACTCCAGTAAAAAGGTAAATACAAAGTAAATACTTTTTGGAAATGAAAATCGCAATAAATTCCCCCTGGATTTTCGGTACTTCTAAAAGCCGAAAATCCAAGGTTGTATTCAAAGACGGCTTTGCTTAATAATACCTTTCAACGTTGAAATCTTTTCTCTAAGTAGCTTAAGAAGTTCTGGGTGTTAGAATTTAAATATGATTTAGATACAAATACAAAGGCAGATCTGATCTTGCAGATTAAGTTTATGTTATATATTTTAACCTAATAACCCAGTTCAATACCAAGAGGTTTGATTTAAAATTGTTCTATTGAATGTTATTTGAGGGTTTCATACAGATAATTTAATCAGTTTAATTGAAATAGTTTTAATTTAATAAAAACTCTTTGGGAATAATTCAGTACGATTGGATATATACATATCTGTTCTACACATTTTATTCATTAATAAAAAATGCAGATAAAATTGTCATTGATAGATTATTTTTCTTGCAGGGTTGCGTTTTAATAATAAGTATAACTTGGATTCTATCAGTATCTCTATTTGCCATTATGGTTCTACCTCGAACAGGATATTATTTCAATTCAACGGGTTTGATGGCATGTGACGTATTTCACAGTAGAATTGCATTCAGGTAAAATTCATATTTTTAATATTATTTTTTAGTGGCATTTACATTATTTAGTCTATCTACAATAATCTAATATTACCATATGAAAAAAAAAATTAAAGATATTTTTAACAATTTTGACCATAAATAGATATCTAAAAAATCCTTTTTTCGTAGTTTAATTACATTGTAATTAATTTAATTTATATTATTTATTTCCTTTAGAATTCTAGCTTGTTGCGCGTATTATTTTCCAACAACAATGGCGCTGATGTATTGCTATGGATCAGGTTTTCATGTTAGCAAAACAAGAAGTAAATGTAATCAAGACCCCAGACCTAATGGTGTTCCAGTACCTTGCAATAAAAATCACAGTGATCTAGAAACTATTGTAAGTTTTTATGTTGTAATAAATGTACGAAAAGGTTTTAACTCGGCGACTTTTAAATTTACTTTCTGTGTTAAAGCAAATTCAGACTCCAGTCAGGCCGCATAGCGTGAGTACATCTCGTACAATGGCGGCAATGTCTCTAGGATTTATAGTAATGGTAACCCCGGCCACTATACAAGAAGTAGTAGCGGCATGCACGGGTTGTAAGGTATGTATTTTCTTTAAAATGCTTGTTATGTAATTTTTATAACAATATTAACATTTTCTTTCAATTATAGGTACCGCCATCGTTAGACTTTATTGTCACATGGTTAGCTCTTAGTGACAGTTTTTGGAATCCGTTCTTGTATTGGCTATTAAATAGTCACTTTAGGAGAATAAGCAATGAGCTAATTCAATATTATGTAAGTGTTAACTACTAAATTAATTTTATTTATAATGAATGATACTAATAGTTCATATTTTTCAGTATCATTATCGGTTACCTGAATAATATTAATAATGTCATTTTTCTCTAATAGCTATGTTGCCGAAGAACAAAGTCATTTCAAAGTTTTGAAAAACCGACTGGCTGTTGTGGGTCCCCAATTACCTCAGATGGACTACATTCGAAAGGAGAGTTTGAGGGACTTGGTGAAAAATATTGGGGAGAAATTTTGGAACGGACAGTATCCTCCAACTCTCTTCACGCAATTCAGAAAGCTTGTCACAGAGACCCCATGCGCTGCACTGGATCATTTAAAGGTTACCCGAGCGGAACTTGTAAGCATGGATCAAGATTTTTTGACGGCTATGGACCCACTGATTATAGACAATTAGATAGATCTGCATTTCAAATCGAACCTTGCTCAAGACAATGTAGGTTAAAGACATCAGATTTCTGTTTATTTAGATCTGGACCTGGCCTTGAGTGTGGACGTTCCCGTTCCAATCTTAGTTTGGACGAGGGAAACTTCAGCAAAATTTGTAATGGCAGGCATCCAGAGTTGTGAGAGTTCCGAAATTGTCCGGTCTTCGGGCATAGAAGTAATAGCATAGGTATGTATCCTGGAATAGAACATTTTAATTCAAACATAAAGTGGAAATTCGATGAATCACCTTGTACGGAAGATGATGATATGCCAAATTTAGAGCATAATTTGGATAGAATACGTAGTTTGAGTGAAGAGAAGAGTTTCAATGCGTATGGTATTAAAGAACATGATAATTTATTGGAAGTGGAAGTGAATGATGTGATTCAAGACGATTCAGATGATTTCAAAGACTTTAACGGTAGTGGTCGTGAATGTTTCGATGAAAAAAGTGATTACGGAATTACTCATAAATTTTCCAGAAATTCTTCACTCTCCAATAGAGAACTTGATGTAATTAAGGAGAGTTCCAGAAGTTCTAGTGATACTGAAGTAACATTGACACGATGATTACCGAAAGTGACTTTTCATAAAGCAGTGAATATTGTGCACTTAGAGACTGTTCCGAAGAGAAAAACTAAAACAAATGTGTATTTTGTAAAGTAGTATGTTCTGTAAGTAGAAGTGTCATAGTTTTTTTAAAGATGTAAGTATTTTGTAAGTATGTGGACCAGTAGAATCAGGTCTATATTTTGTAAAATATTCCAGTAATGTTAACAAATAATATTGTATTTACGTTAGTTGTATAAATTTCACATTCTGAGATGTGTTTTATGAATATAATTATTGTTGATTAATTACTACAAATTGTATTTTGTGTGTTAAAATATTGAACATAAACTAAAAGATTGTAGAAGCAGCAATGTGGAAGTCATTGATAGTAAATTTTGTATTTTTTGTAATAGATAAGTATAAATATTAGCCAATGAGTAGTTGAACTTAATAATATAATTATTTCTCCTTTTAGTTAATTATAAAGGTTCCTGTGAAATATGTAGTAATAATAAAAAGAATATTATTTTAAGATTTATAAATTTTAAGATATAAAGTATACTGGATCATCTGTTGCTGCTATTTTGAATAAATTCAAATAATTATATTTTTTCTCGATCAATATGAATGTGTTTTTTTTTTGTAAGACTATTTTAAAAAAGACTGTTTTGTCGTAAATGACGATATTCTCAGTCGCACATGTTTATCTTAATGTGACGAAAACAAATTATTAATATGTAATTAAATGTTAATTTTACAAAGAAAACGGAATAAAATTCAATAAGCAACTTTTATAGTTTTATTTTGGTAGAATGTAGAAAATAAATTAAAAATCTTAATGGGCTGAAAAAGAGGAAGGACACATTTAAATAGATATTTTTTTGTATAAAAAATCAATTATAAATAAACAATAATATTGATTATATGTAGTAGGTAGATATACAGAATTGAAATAAAATAAAATCCTAAATCTACATCAAATCTATATCAAAATTAGCTGGTAAGTAAGAACTGGAAGAGTGACCTGCATTATTTAAAATATATTTTAATTAACAAACTAATAATTTCACAAAAAAATACATATTTTCTAAATATCAAATCAGCAAAGTTGATCACAATAAAAAAAGGTTTATACGATTACATTTAATTGATTTCAATTCAGCTTTACCTACGCGAGAAGTAATACCTTCAAATTAATTTTACCTTTTATTGAAGTATTAAAATAATTTAGGTTTTTTCATTGTTTCAAACAAACCCTAGAAAATGAAACCACATAATATGTTCGGGCCCTAGCCTATTCAGTTTTTTCCGCAATGCAGTGCACTGGCAACTTATAATTTCTTTTTATAGTGGTTTTATAATGGAACGTTCATTTAAGATCTTTGAATTTTAGCTGTGTAAAAATTTTGCAAATAAGTTTTTGTGTAATAAGTTATGTTTCATATACTATAGTATATTTAATTCATTTCTTTATAAAAAGGATTAATGGGGTAGTAGTAAAGTGCCGCAGGCTATACGGGCCTCCACTTCTAAAAATAAGAAGTTCGGGGCGAAAGGATTTCATCTGACACAGGTATCGGTTTGTTCACGATTTTCTTCATATCCAAGTATGACGTTAATTATAAGCACAAATTAAGCAAATACCAGTACGTTGGGTATCAACCAGTTATCAATATTTAATTAGTCCAGTTTGTAGCAAACATAAACGAATAGATGTAATTCAAAGTAAAAAAATAAGATTTATATCATAGATCCTATTGAATACCGCCAACTTCCTTTGATCAGAATAATTTTAAGTTTAAAGAGTAACATGGAGTTTAAAATATATACTTGTTGGCAGGGCTTTTTGGAAGTCCGTATGGATAGGTACCACTCATCACAAATTCTGCCGACAAACAACAATTTTCAGAATTGTTGTGTCCCGATTTGAAGTGTGAGTGAGCCAGCCAACTACATGCACAAGGGAAATAATATCTTAGTCCTCTAGGTTTATGGTACATTGTTAAATTGATAATATTTTTACGGTGCCGATGTCTATGGGCGATGGTGACCAATTAATATCAGGTGGCCTCCCTGTATATATATTTTTTTCACTCTCATAATTCGATAGAAAGACAATTTCCATAGCTATGACTGCAAAGAGTTCAGGCGCAGGACTTGCACACTCTGGGCTTCTACTGAGAATTCCGCGACCGATACCTGTTTTTTTTTCCAAGTTATTTTATATTTCTCCAAACCTCCAACACAGAATAAAATTATATTATGGATCTTAAAAAATTGCCTTCCTATAAATTTAGTTAGCACAAACAATTTTTCTACATTTTCTTGGCTATCTTGAATGCTAATCCTTGATATCTTAATCTTAACGAGCAATTGAAAACGCTTGAGCACCTACACAATATTTGCATAAGGTTTACATTTGATGTTCGTAAATATAACGTCTTTGAATTTCGCAAATACTTAAGTGGTTCCGATTCTGACTCCATAAGAATTCTTCTTATTTACCCGAGCTCTTCTTAGTTAACCGAAGATTGCAGGTTCAAAACTAGGCGAGTACAATTGAATTACCATGGGGTTAATTTGTGATAACAATTATTAATTTTGCGGTCTTAATTGAGAAAAATTGAGAAACAAAAAACAAAAACAATCAAACAACTGCAATCCACCAAACCTTCTTTTCAAACGAATTTTCGACGAGGAGTCTTCGCTCAGCACTCAGCAGTAGCATATTTACAGGCTAGTCGTTCTAGATTAGACTCTAGAATATTGCAAACATATTACAAATATCTAGAAACAACCATTAGTATCATCATTCACTTGAACTTTTCCATTTATAAGTGGAAACTATTGTGTGTTTTTCTCTTCCGTTTAACTCTATTTAAACTCATATCATCAATTATTAAAATTTTGTAAATAATAGGAGAATAATGTTTAATTTGAGCTATATTCAATTATATTGCTATTTCGTAAGAACATAATCTCGTTCGAAAAATTTTGAATATCGATTCCCGACACCATAATTTGATGTGTCTTTTAAAAGTTATTACTCTTACGGTTATTGCAACATTGAATATTTTTAGTTTACATTAAATACATAATAGTCATACACACACAATTGCACAGTGTTGTAGAAAACTATTATCGTGGTAGTTGGAGTTAATATTTCAACTCTATAGGAATTAAAAGAATGAAAAATAAAAACGTTTCTTGCCATCGTTTTATGAACAGGGCGAAAATTTTATTGGTCTTTAAGCCTGAAGCGATACTGAATATAATGTTTGGGCTTCTTATATAAAATTTTATCTTAATACTGTATATCACTTATATTTTATAGTAGCTGTATGGTTTCCGATGCTAACGCGTCATCAACCATACTCTTCCAGTGTAATACTATAGAAATATAATAGAATCAAACTTAAATTTTACCTCGACAACATAAGCAGATACTGTTGTTTTAATACTTGTAAAGAACAGTTTATTTGTTTCACTATTTTTGTTTATGTTTATAGTCTCAATAGCACTACAGATTAAGAGGCGCTATGGAAGTCACCGGTTTCATAGTAGATGATGGGCAGATATTGTCAAACCGCATTTCTTGAAACAGCCTTTAACATAAATCGATGGGCAGTACAGGAACTTAATATTCCTCAAAAAAATTATCGATACCAAAATTTGTTACTCTGTACAAAAATGATACTACCGTTCATATGATGAGAAATGAATAAACTAGATATATCATAACAAATTTAATGTTGTCGAAATAAATTGAAAAAAGCACTTAATGAAATTATTAATAATGATTTATTGCAAGAATATTAGGTTAAAATAATATTGTAGTTACGTTAATATTGGTTATTCATAGAATTATGATGTATCGTTATACAAAATCCTTTTACATTTAAAAAAAGGACAGAATTTCAACGTAAAATATGATAAAAGCTCAAAGGAAAATCAAAACGAAGCGTTATGTGGCGGAATATAATATTTTTTGTCGTGGGTACATTTTCTGTGTTCGTAAGTTATGAGTATTTACAGGTGAACAATACTTCAACCAGCCATTGTGAGATCCTAAAATTTCTTTTATGTCATATTTACTGATGTTCATACTTACGACTCATCGTTACCTTTAATCATAACATAAATAAATATTTACGAGGATTTCGTCGGAATTAATTCTGACAAAATTATTTTGGATATTATTTTAAAATAATGTTGTAATAATAAAACTTATTTATTATAATTTGCATATTATACTTGAAATCATATTATTTGTATTGATTTTTAATTGTACTGTATACATTGAAGCTATAGAAATATCAAAACAGTGAGCATTTAATTCATTATGTTTAAAATAATACTATGTAAGATATTGCCTCCACTGGTGACAGGAGGGCTGGTTCACTTTTTGCTTAGGGGATCAGAATTGCTAGCATTCTTGCCACTATTCCAGGTGGTCATGATTTGTATAGTAACTCTATTTTTAATTCCGTTTTGTATATAGTTTAAGCTTTAATGTTATTACTTATTAATTCTTATGTATATAAGGATAAAAGCTAAATAAACAATTATTAGAATTACAGATTAAATAATCTATCAAAGTAACACTACAAAAAGTTGATAGTTATCTTTCGAATAAAAAAAATTGAAAGTTCATAAGAATATCGATGATAATATTGGGTCGAGTATCGGTCATTCTAGAAAAACCCTGGGTCTGGTCGTTTGGATTCAGTTGGGGTCGCTAGGTACGTGATAAGTTCCTTTGTACTGTCGTAGGCTCGAGATTTTATGAAAGGTATCTTAAGTTTCGCTTAGTATCAAAGTCATTTGGTTCCGAGTGAAAAGTGCTTTTGGTTTTTCTTTGTGAAATTTCGTGCCTTCTCTTAGAGTCGGGTATAGAGTCAATGCAGTGCAAAGAAATGAATTTCTAGAAGAGAACGTATTATGTAAAGACTTTATTTGGTTCCATTTTTTAAAAAATATTTTATATACTTTTTAGTTGACGGTTCGTAAAATATATCTAAAAAAAACAATTTATAAATACTGCTTACGGAGAAATTAATCATTATATAACAAAATAAGAACGTTAAAAAATCGCTTCTAGACAGATTTTGTGACATTAATTAATATAATTTAAAAATAAAAGGGTACGAAGTGTTTAAAAATAAATTTTGTATTTTTATAATATAAGCTCAAATAACATCACAGAAAACAAAACCGCTTATTCATATCAAATACGCATAACGCTGCGTAAATTATTAAGGAATAAAGTTTATCGCTGTTTTTTCAAGTCATTATAATTTATATAAATTTTTCTGTTTTACGTCACTGAATAGTCAGGAAATGAGAAATAATGGTGTTGCGTGACATCTGTTTATGAATTATTTTTTGGTTCCTTTGTGAAAATGATTTTCTAAGTTGACATGTCTATTATGTGCTGTGAATATGCGTTCTTCTTAAAAATAAAATTATTCACGAACATCGAACAATTTTAACAGATGGGAGTTAAAAAAAACCAAAGCTTAAATCAGTTGGTTAACAATGAATATCAGTTTTCTTATAGTATGATATTTGCCATTGCTTCTAATAATAAGATCCTCATTAACGCCACTAAAGAAACCATATATATTTTCTTAAACTAACGTCTTCAATTTTCAGCTGTGTAATAGAAATTCGTTTTAAAATTAATTATCCCAGATTTGTTTTATATAGGCGCTGAGTTCCCTCGAGCAACGTCACATAAAATAAAAATAAGAAAACACCTTGTATCAATTATTTCATTTAAATATTGAACATTCAATTCAGTAGGTAAATAAAATCAATGCAACATTATCTTTTCAACGTATCCACATGCATGGTTCTCTTAAGCTAATACACTGTGGCTGTGTCGTCTAATGCTTGGTTGACACATTCTGTCATTTAAATGTTGTCAAAGTTTTAAATGTTGTCTATCTCAATACTACTAATCAGCACTTTTATAAAAGTCAATCAATTAATTAATTTGATAATTGTAGTCAGATAAATGACAATTCAAATTGTCATATTTTGATCAAATATTGAGGAACTGAAAATTATACAGATATTTGTTTGACATGAATTTACAAAAGTTGAAATTTAAATTTAAAAATTACTAAACAAATTCACAAACTAAATTAAAACTATTTATCTCGATAGATTTTCTCAATTTGTAGTAAAACTTATTGCATGAAAAAATAAAAATAAAAATATTAGTTTATTATTGATTAGGGAAATATACGTATTTAATTATATATGTGTGCTAAGAATAATTAACGGAGTCGTACGTCGTATACTATTTTCAGGAGATATTCTTAGGCATAATAATATTATGTTATTATAGGAGAGATGAAGCGCTTGGTCACAGTGAATGTATCAAACGTGCTCAGAGTCTTTATGAGGCGTAATCCGGTAAGCCTGGAGCAACGACCAGTACACATTTCAGTCATAAACTTGTAATAAAAACTAAACGACTTTTGTTGTTATAGAATAAATCTACAGATTAGTTTTTAGAGCTATACGATATATTTAAATTTCGAACAGTTTCAATATAGCGATATAAATTTGTCTACAACATCAATGAATCGAATGCAAATGAAATATATAGTATGGTTCGCTTTTGTATTTCCGCTGTTTGAATTGTTGCCAAACTTATTCTTAGTAAATTGTACATGTTTTCGCAAACAGTTTCCCTCACATACATTATTATAACAAAACTTCAAACAAATCTTTCACAAGTAGGTAGGTATCTGATAGTAAACTACATTCAGAAAGTTTTCCATTATATATAAGTTTTGTTTTGTTCGCATTGTGAAATGTGAATAGTGTTTAGCATTCGGACCCGCATTGAAAAATACTTACGTATTAAATTAGTGTTGAATTTAAATGCATTTTAATAATAAGCAAATATTTATTAAAGCATTTCAATCTTCTCCGTTTATTGTTATCATCGAAATAATTTCCGTTCGATTTTACATAGCTTTTAACTATTTAACATATTTAAAGAGCATAAATAGCTTTATATAGTGTTGATATATGTAAAGTAAATATAATTTAAATTAAATATATATATATATAAATTTAAGTTAAATAAATATAATAAAATTTTATTATGTATAAAATATTAACTAAGATAATATCAATAAATAAAAATAGAAACATTATCATTTAGTTAGTTATCAGTTCGTGCTAAAGAAATATCATAATAATGGCACTAGAAGGTATAAAGTCGAAGATTTCTTATGCCGTACGTAACAAAAAATCCCTGCGCTTACGATATATACTTTATCTGAAATAATAAAATTATATTATTAAAAAATCATGGAATCGCTTTATATTAAAACCTTAGCGTTTTGCTTTTATCTCAAAAATGTGCTAATTAAATCCAGAGAGCAATAAAGCGAAGCTTTCAATCAATTTTCAATACCTTAGTGATATTTCTCAGAATAATAATTGCATTTCATTCGTAATTTTTGAAGATTTGATTAATTATTTAATTGAGAGAAATATAAGATACAAGATTTCAAGCAACGAAATTCTCGAAAACTTACTTTCATATATTATCGAAGCGGAAATGCTAACAAATAAATACACCGCCAATAAAAATATTTCAAATATTATTTCAGATATTTCGCATTAATCAATTTTAAAACTTATATATATAAGATTTATTTACAATAACAATAAATCCAAATAAAATAATAATTAAGGTTAATTATGAGAATTTAGTTATTCTGAGATATTTCTTTTCACAGCCCATGTTCGCACATCATTCACCAGATTGTTATTTATTTATATTTATCGTATTTTCTGTTATTTTTGAAATAATTTTAATCAAAGAAATATATGTAAAGGTTGATTTGGGTAAATTTTAACTAATAAGCACTTATTAAGTCTATAAAAAGTATCAACGGTTTCCTAAATCAGTTAATTTCCAGTGTTCTGAAAATCGGTTAATAACGGTTAATAAAATATATACATAGATATCGGATTCACTTAAATGAAATAAGGATTAAAAAAACATCGTTATTTAATTTCTAGACGTTTTCATGTAATCGGTGAACTTATAGTAAACGAAACGCATCTAAAATATTATAACTGCCTTCCATTTTTAAAGTCGGTTAAAAGCTCGAGCGAGCGTCAACATTTTTTAATAAAAGCCAACTTTAAGCGTATGTGCTTCAGGTGGTGATCGTTTCAATAAAATAGTTATTCAATAAAACTTTCTACGAAGATCGTTAAACCCCCGGTATTAAAATCTAGATAACTTACGAAATTTATTATGTACCTACTAATATTATGTGTAATTTTGTATCTTACAAAGTAATGGAAGGAAACTGGAAATCAGGTTATGCCTGATTTCTGTCGCATGATATCGAAAAAAAATGTCATACGATTTGATGTTTTCTTTATACATCCTGAAATTAGACTTTAGTCAAATTTATACTTAGTAGGTCATTGTGGAAGTCTGTCTGGCTGGTATCGCCCACTTATCAGATATTACTGCCAATCAGTAATAGTTAATATTGTTGTGTTGCGGTTTAAAGGGGTGAGTGAGCCACAATTACTACAGGTACAAGGGACATAACAAAGTTTGCAAGGTTACCGGCACATTGGGTATCTAAAGAAACGCTTAATATTTCTTACAGCGCCAATTCTAATAGCGCCAAGTCTATCTGTGGTTTTGTCACTTCACAGAATACATTGATTTTAACCGAAGATCACGGATTCAAATTTTCTTTCGATTAGTTTTGTTTCAACAATCAAAATATATTTTAGTAGGCTTCCATAAGCATT
The DNA here is from genome assembly GCF_037043105.1 of Vanessa tameamea. Lineage (NCBI taxonomy): Eukaryota > Metazoa > Arthropoda > Insecta > Lepidoptera > Nymphalidae > Vanessa > Vanessa tameamea. The sequence continues at coordinate 9,526,408 of NC_087319.1, read as the reverse complement.
TTTAATTTATCATTTCATAGGATTAAAAAATGTAGATAAAGCTAAATATAGAAACCACCGTTACGGAAAGTTGTGTTCGAGACTAAAAAAAACTAACAAGAAACTCAGTAGTTACTTATCCTCAAATGAAATGCACAGTCACCGAAATAAATAATATTTACGAATAAATTTATGTATCCTGAATACTAACTTTATTTTGTATCACGTAAATCTTCTTAACATAAGATCCAAATTTATGTAATAGGCAAACAAGGCGATAGGAATAACGGAATTGTAATTTACAAATTGAAACAAATCCCTTGCCCAAGAAAGGATTATTTGACTTTACAGAGTTTACCATTAGCTATCGGTTTTATAAAATTATTGTTGCTGGTTTTATCAGAATCAAAATTATCTATGTCATTGTGTTCATAATTCATCTATCGTCGACCAATGTGGTTGAATAATCTCCCAACGTTTTCCTTAAGACAGAGATCCCAGCAGGAGACATTCATAGTTTATAACGTAACTTTTTTTGCGCCTTTGCAAATATACTGATTCTATCGTGAACGTTTTGTTAAATTGAATTTATTTGTTTTTATATTATTTATCAAATCGCATCGGACAAGCGTCCAAAGAGAGAGGTCCTTAGTCCAGCAATGGGACGAGCAGTGTAGTCGAATAAACTCCAAATCTTTTCCTATGAAATCTTGTCGAGCTATATATATATAATTATTTAGATTTAATTTCCCATACATTATTATTATTGAAATAAATTATATAAACATATTTCTGGAAATTTTATTATTATATTTTCGTAATATCTAGTTACGGAGGAACGAGATCTTGTGTCAATATGTTTTCAAACACATTAAATGTGTATGGTGTGTGATTTTTTTGTGAGAATTTTAAGAAGTAATCTTTATTGAATAATGTCCCATACTCTTTAATATAAAAATTAAATTTACCTAACTTAGAATTTGTCTTTATAATATCGGGTCTATGTGTGCTACTGAATGCCTTACGTCATCACAGTTCGGGAAAATTGCAACTTGTACGTTTTATTTTATACTATTTAACGAATATGTCGTATATTTATACGACATATTCGACGTATCCAGGTGAACCTTGAAGATTTTTTACTATTTTCATTATTATTTTATTATAACGTTATGGAATTTTTACGAAGCATTAGTAATTGGCTCTCATTTCGGGCACACTTTGACGCACGCTTCGTAGCATCCAGCCATCCTTTTGCCGCTTCAATAGCTCTAATCTGACAAATTAAATCTTCTACAATTGTTTCTATAAATTAAATTTCAGCAACAGATAAACGTCCCATGGCGTTTTTTAAATATTTATAAATATTTTCATACTAAAACAGTGCCGGAATCAACCTTAATGCCGCTCCTGGAACCTGTAAAAAATGTCGCTTAGTAGTAATAAAATGACTCAGTTGTACCAGATATATATTATATATGTTTTAATTATACATTATTGGAAGATGAGATAAGTAGTTTCGATAACGCGAAGTTAATTTTTTTCTGTCCCTCCGAATTTTGCCACTCCTGTAGATTTGCGCCCCCGGGGAGCAGCCCCGAGTGACTTTAGCTTAAATCCAGCGCTGTACTAAAGAGCTACTAACCTTGTGTATTGTGTAATCGGTTGAAAGAGGTTACAAGTTTATGTGTTCAAAGCAAGTAATAAAAGTATCGGATGCAATGCTGAACTGCTTATCGCATTTCACGGTGAATTCTATATAAGTATGTAACTTTACCTGTAACTATCCATTATTTTGACCTTGTCGCAATTTTTAATGGAATAAAATAGACCGAGGAGGAGGAGAAATAGGAGATAGCGACAGAAAATTTCAGGTCACTTGTTACAAGTATAGTGACCCTTTGGGGATTGAATTACGTTATTGATGTAATGGAAATAGTGGTCGCAGCGCTGTTCGTCGGAGCGTAATCACCAGATTTTACCTTTACCAACTCAGCTAACGAAATGTCATATTTATCTGTTGGGGTTCATGCCTGCGATATCTCAAACTCAAACTGTAATTCCTTTATTCAACATAAAAGCATTACACTTACTTATTGATAGTCAAATTAAACACTACCATCGGTTCGGACAAGAAAGTATCCTGACCTGAGAAGAACCGGTGAAAGAAACTCAGCGGGTACGTTTTTTTTGTAAATTTTATTATTTACATACATGGAATATGAATAGAAATAGCCAGGAGCCGATCGTTTCATTCCCAAGGTCTGCTATCAACTATAAACTCACTAATTGTATAATAACCTTTCGCACACAAACGTTCCTTATTATTATTTTTTTATTTGGCAACAGAGGCATTTTGAACGCTTTCTGGGATCCTGTTGTAGAACCGTATACATTGCCCCACAAAAGAGTTACTGACTCTATGCAGTCCAGTAACAGGAGTAACAAGTTTGTGTTTGTTCCTTGTACAAATGCTATAAGTAACACATTTTCTCATAAAATCATTAATATTTTTCCGTACATACATAACATTACAGAATATATATTGAGAAGCAACAGTTAATATCTTAATTTCTTTAAATTTATACCTTAATCTATAAAATATCCCTATCTGTTGCACAAATATATATATATATATATATATATACATATGGTAGGTATCTACTATACTACTTTTGTTTTTTTAATTATTTAAAACATTTATTACCTAAGAAATCAACAATAATACTGTTAAAATAAATAAAATATGTTTTTAATATTTCCCTATAAACGTGTTAAGTATTTTTTTTCGGGGTAAAATTAAAAGTTAAGTAATACCCTGTAGAAGGGGGCATTCCTTCTAATGCACTTTTATCTAGACTTGGAGTTTATACCGCATTGCTCTAATGTGGGTTGGTGGATACACGCATGGCAGATTTCTATTCGACAAAACAAACATGTAGTTTTGGTCACGATGTTTTCCTTCACAAATTAAGCAAATAATAACAAGTTTTACACGTATCTAAATATTTACAAAGCACATACTAATTAAGATGAATATGAAGTATAAACTTTGATCGTTAGTACACTTAATAATAACATTATAAATAAATAAAATAAAAAAATAAATAAAAAAGCCTTTTATTTCTCACCAAGTAAATTAACATTACATATTTAACAATTTAATAAAATGAATATTCATATACTAATAAATTAACAGTAATATTAACTTTTTATTATAGATTAACAACATATAATTCAACAATTTAACAAAATGAAGTAAATTAATCTTTCTATTATTAAATTATATTATTATTATAATAAATTTTATATTATAATATTTCTTATAGTATAAAAATTAGTATTTTTATTTTTTGGCAAGAACCCCTTTAGGTGAAGGCCTCCTCCAGAGATTGCCATACATTTCTATCTCTTGCTTCTGTTACCAAGTCTCGTCCAGCTATTTGTGTGATGTCGTATGCCCATCGTGTTTGTGGCCTGCCTCTCCTTCTGTAGCCGGCTGGCCCCTTCCATATCGTGGTACGTCTAGTTCATCTGTCGTCGGTCATTCTCGTTATATGGCCCGCCCATCTCCATTTTAATTTCTGTGCGTAGCTTACTAAATAATATATATACAAAACTGTCAACTTCGAGTTGATACTGAGAAATTTTAAACATAAATAAACAATACATTTTAATTGGCACAATACGGGTTTTGACTTCAGATTCTCGGTATTTACAGTCTTATATCACGTAGCCAACGAAACATATACAAGTATTGCTGCTTTTATAATATTTGGCTTGTTATTTTTTTTATTTAGTATACTTTTGTTTTGGTTTTTCCAAACAGATACGACTTGGGAACCTTCAAGAAAAGAGCGTTCTCCTTCCTTAAAGGCCGGCAACGTACCTGGAAGCCGCCCGGTGTTCCAGATGTACATGGGCGGTGGTAATCACTTTCCATCAGGTGAGCCTCCTGGTCGTTTGCCACCTATGACATAAAAAAAATAACTGACGGGTAAATGGGTCACTTGATAGTAAATGGTCATCTCCGGCCTACCTACCGCAACTATACCTACGATACCTAGATATAATATAATCTACCGAGACGGGCTTGTACAAAATCTACCACCAAGTTTTATCACTAGCTTACAGTTTTCGCAAGGGTATAATTAAAATTTAACCCCGGACATGTTTTAGTGATACTAAATAAAATAATATCACGGCAAATTTTAATTTTCTCATTAAATAATATTATAATTGCCAAATTTTCCTCGGCTCCCAGTGGAATATAAATCATATTCGTTATATCATTATAATTGGTAGCATTATCAGAAACATTTGGAGCACAAAACAAGGTACATACGGAAATTAGTCGCGTAACTGTTTTTGTGAGTGAATTAAATCAAAATTTAGTAATTAATACTAGTTTTAGTTAAAAATGATATAACAATTTTAGAAAAAAAGTAATTGCAAATGTCTCAATACTGGGCAAGAGATGAAGGTTTGGAGCTTGTTGGGTTGGTACATATGGCAGAATTCCATACGGCACATATAGGTTTCCTATTTCATGTGCCATATACATGACGCAACAAAACATATATGAAGCATTCCGGACAGAGGTTTCGTCTATTTTTGAGGACAAAGCTTGGAGCTTATTGCACCGATACTCCTATAGGGACGGAAACACGTATGTGAAAATTTCATTTGACACCTCTAAGGTGAATTCAAATAAAGTTCATAAGTGAAACAATGGTGCTTGCATAGGCTTGAATACGCTATAGTCGGTTAACATTAACATGTTCGGACAATTGAGGTATCCTGTCTAATTATGCGATCTATGATCTTTTTAATAAACAAATTAAAACAAAAAAAATGTTTAAAAAAAAAAGCTTTTATTTAAATGTTTTAAAGCCCTTTCATTTGATACCCATATTGTAGAAATGCATTAAACATTCCGCCATCTTGGATGGGCCATCAAATTGGATTTAGAATGACGTCATCCAAACTAAACGTCTATACAAAATATCAGTTCAATCTGTTTAAGATATCTGCTTTAAAATTGAGTAGCAAGATTCAACCCGAACAAACATACATTGCACGTTAAATAAAAGCTCTTAAAAAGGGTAAATGTTCAACATCGCCTTAGTGAAAAATGGAAGTATTGATATTATCCGGTGGTGAATAATGTGAGACGAGTAGGTGGTACTTCCCAGACCGACTGAACGAGGCCATACCACCAAGCAAACTATAAAAGTGTATTTATGATAGTAAACTATTTCGGAAATAACATATCTCTTTAACAATAGACATCAGTTTAATGGCTTGTTCATGAATAATTTTTTTTTACCTTATCAGCGTGTAAATTTCCCACTGCTGGGCTAAGGCCTCCTCTCCCTTTGAGGAGAAGGTTAGGAGCATATTCCACCACGCTGCTCCGATGCGGGTTGGCGGAATACACATGTGGCAGAATTTCGTTGAAATTAGCCACATGCAGGTTTCCTCACGATGTTTTCCTTCACCGCCGAGCACGAGATGAATTATAAACACAAATTAAGCACATGAAAATTCAATGGTGCCTGCCTGGATTTGAACCCGAAATCATCGGTTAAGATGCACGCGTTCTAACCACTCGGCCATTTCGGCTATTGTTCATGAATAATATATTTAAATGTGTATTCTATATAATTATGTAGGAATATTCTAGGTGTTTTAATGAAATAGCCTATCATTTATTGGCTCAGTTACTATGGCTGATTGCCAAAACGTTAATACTCAATTTCGTATACGTACATTTCACAATATTGTCAATGTTAACACAATCAAACAAAGAAATTACTACAACGTAAATAATTATAATAACTATATATTATTTACTTAATAATATTAACCTTACAATTATGTTTTATATGTTATTATGGTATATCAATACCAGTTTTGTTTTATGTTTATATATATGCTATCTATTGATTCGGTAATATTTCTTTAAATACTCTTATCCTGTTATGGATTAAGTTCTAAGGAAGTAATCGTGTGGATAGGCGAGGCGAGGAAGTTCTTTTGTACAATTTTAGTAGCGACTTATTGAGCTGAGATGCTCCGTGGCTACATACGTGAAACAAGTGAATTCGAACCGATTATTGCGAGTTCAAGCATGGGTAATCACGAGTTACTTTTCATGTGCTTGTTTATAATTTATCACGTGCTCGGAGATGAATGAAAATATCGTGGTGAAAATTACATCAGGCCAGGAAAAAATAACTTTATATGATAAAATATGTTCGTGTGGAAATTAATCTGTAGAGCTCGGCGCTTAAGTGTCTGAACAATGAATGTTTTTAAAAGTGTGGATTATGAAGATTATACTTCTGATGTGAGAGAATTAAAACGAGGTTGCATTGGATGTTTTCTCAGTACACTTTACTTGATAAAGTGTTACATTTCATAGCTTTTGGCATAGAGGCATAATTTAAAAATTATACGTTTAGTTTTTGTAGGCCGTATTTGTCTTTAAAATTTAACCTCATTTCATGAAATTATTTATAATTCTGTAGAGTATTTAATAATAAAGTATCTCTTACTTCTATTCTCCATATTTAAAATCACTTTCTATTTTTCTCTCTAGCTTACTTCTTCAGATTTTGATACAGTTTTATTAGATGAGCAATAAAGGAGAAAGGTTTATAATTATTTTGTATAAGATGACTGAACTACGACTATCATTACGATTACATGACCAACGCTTGTTAAATCTTTTTGTGCTAATTCATGTTTTTATTTTTTTGTTTTCGTAGCAAGCAATAATAACTAATAGTTTAATCAGCATGTAGTGTTTGCTTTTAAATGATTTTACATATTAATCTGTGGATATATTATGATTGTACATGTATGTATGTAAGAATGTAAAGACAAATGTAAAAATCGCTAGCAAACTTAGTAACTAAATTAAAAAATATATTAAGCGATAAATAAAAACAATGTACTAGTAAATTATTACTTAAAATAGCCTACACAAAATTTTGAAAAATCATTTTTTTCTGTCATAAGGTTTTACATAAATATGTTTAGAATTTAATGTAGAATAAAATTGTCATATAAAGTGTATTATTCGGAGCAATACTTTATAAGATATCACCAATTCTATATTAAGTGCAACCAATAAAATCATTCGCTGCAAGTGGTCAGTTCCACCTGTACCATCATCATCATCATCCACATCCTCCTGCCCTTATCCCAATTTTACTTGGGGTGCCATAACCAGTACCACCACCAACCGTCTAATAAAGTGATTAGCAGCGTTAATGTCAGTTGGACAACTAATTGTAAAAATATTTTCATTAATAATAAAAATAATTAAAAATTAAAGATAATTAAAAATAATTATTCAAAAATATCAAAATTTATCCACGGATAAATTTAGATCTCAATTTTAAAATAAAATTACGACTCTAACCAATGTTTTATATCTATATTCATATTATAAATGCAAAAGTACCTCTGTGAATCTGTCTGTTGCTTTTTCATGGTCAAACGACTGACCAATATTTGATGAAATTTGTTACTTTTGACGACTACCCCCTAAAACGCGAGCAAAATCTCGGCTTACCAATAGTTGTTCATATTTTTCATTTTTGACACTTGTATAGGTTGAAGTATGAAAAAATTAAAAAATCGCTAACAAACTGAATATACGTTTGTATTATAGGATCGCTAGTTAAAATATTTGTTTTGTAACAGTTGCATTTTTAAATTTCGTTTAAGAATTACATTTGCATTTTTAAATTATTGTAACGAGCTCGTCTTCCGATACTATATGGGGAAAAATATAAACAAAATATTTTATTTTTTTGATTTTGTGCCATAAATTCAACGTCTAGTATTGCCTAACTCTATAAAAGTACGTTTTTTCCTATAAGGTTTTCTTTCATTGAAATGAATTATACAAATTACTTATATTGTGAAAACTATGTTGTATAATTTTATTATAATATACAAGTCTACTTAGCGTTTTTGGCTGCGTTTCGACTCTTACGCCTAGGTTAAGTATTCTCATCTATTCTTCTAACTCTGGCTTAAAAAATACTTTTATATTTTTAAAATAAGCAAGAGATTATTATACTTCAGCGTTTTGTTATTCTGTAGTAGTACGACGTTGAGTACTCGGCTAAGGCTTACTTCATTGGAAACACAATCACAGTTGGTAATTTGCAAATGTTGTTTTACTATTTTTACGTTTTACTTTTTCTTAATGCTGATGAGACAGCAAAACGTTCGATTTTTTCTTATTATTGTAATAGTGAATTCGTTTTAACAAATTAAAATTTATTTTCGTTTTGACAGATTTATATTGGTGACGTATATAATTATATAATTTAATAAAATATTTTTTTTTTATTATTTTACTTTATGAGATCAAAGAAAGAATATCTGTTAAAGTCAAGCATAATATATATTTTTATCTCTTTTAAGGTATTCATATATTATTCTTACTTGATACGGGTGTTAACTAATTATATGTTACGATGTTCAGACGGAGATTGGATGAGAATGAATGGAGGTCATTAAACCTAAACAATAAACGTATAATCGTGGTTTTGCTTAGTAATAAGTACACTAAATTTTAATTCTAAATTTGTTTTTTTCTAATATTAATATTCAAATCCCACTATGAGGGTAGCATTTTCTTAAAGAAAAAACCCTCTTTAAAATAAATGATAAAATAAAAATAATAATATATTCCAGTGCGTTAATACACATGTACACGACATTTAAGACGTATTTATGATTTATTAAATAATTCAATTAATAAAATAAAATCCAATTATTATTTAACGCTTTTTAAAATATAGTATAATATAAATTACATTTAAAGAATTCCAATGTAATCTCAAAATAAACACGTATCATCTCATCTTACACGGACTGTAATATATGTACGTCAAAATAAAATAAACTTTCCAGACTTATACGTATAGTCTAACATTATATATCTGTTCAAAGTGTTATCAGGTTTCGAGCTCATACTTTCCAGATACGGACGAGCTGCTATAAAACTTCAACTGAAGATCATAAACGGGACTCAATAATACTTACACAAAACGATCCCTTATCGCGACTTTGTCTGTTGTAACCGTATTTATATTAAGTTCTTATTCTTCATAACATATAATAGACAGTTATTTAGTGTAGCGTAAACTGAAAATATATTAAAATTTAATAATATAAAGTAAAGAAACAGCCTGTAAATGTTCCTGCACCTCTCTCTTTGAGTAGAAGGTTTGAAATAAATTCCACTACGTTGCTCCACTAAGGGTTGATGGATACATGTGTGGCAGAATTATTTTGAAATTAATATGTAGGATTCCTTACGATGCTTTCCTTCAACATCGTACACACAATTAACTATGAATCCAAAAACATGAAAATTCCACCTTCCTCTGCAATAAGAGAGAGAAGGTTTTAGACGAGTGGCGGAGAGAGAAAGAGAGATATCTATATGTACTTACAAACAGTTACGAGTTTTTACTTTTATATTATATTATAAGTTCCACAAGGCACGTCCTAAATTATAGGTTTTAAATTAAATGAAAAATCAAATCATGATCTAACTGATTCTAAGTGATCACTATCTATAGACATTAGCTACTACTTGGCAAATGCATAGACATTTAGATTTGCTGTACAGTTGGCAAGCCCCTGTACAATTAAAATATTCATCCGACCCATTGACGTAATTTGCTATGAAAATTTCTTATATCAATTGAAATAAATCTAACAGTTCCCTGAATTATCAATAATGTATAGAAATGAATAGTTTAATAATTAAAACGTCCAAAGAAAAAACGTCACCTTTCCTTTTTGTATTTCATTTTCAAAATAAAAACTTGGCAACTAAATATATGAGTAATTGTTAGAAAAAATATACAAACTGCTTAATTTTTTTAAACATTACATTTTTAGAGACATTTCATTAATATATAATGACGGACAAACAATTATTCTATACGTATACATCCTGTACTCTTTACGATGTTTCTTTTATGGCAACATCTAAGGAGTGTAAAATCTGTTTAGTATTTTTAGTTTCACAATATCATTGTATATTTAAAATTTGATATCTAGTAATAAAAAGGTATTCAGTTATTTAATTTAATGTACCTAATATTTAATCAGGCAAATACAATTCTTAATCATTGAAGCAGGAAACATCGAAGCCTTTTCTATTTCCGAAGGATATAGGCAAGAAGGAAATTAACTTTCAACATTGCAATAACTTGGTCTGCTCCGTTCAGTTGAACGATTAATCTGTTTATCGTAAGAAAACGAATATCTCCTTGTATATATATATACGGTCAATATAACTTAATCCTTATATATTTTGGCTAGGCTTAGGCTGACGAATGTGTATGTAATCTTTGGAAAATGAATCAAAATATGATTAACACAATTCCCGCAATTTACTTCGCAGAAGTATGACTTTAGAAAAATCTCTGAATCATCCGTAGATAATTTAGAAATTGTAATGTTAATTTTATTATACTTTATTGTACACCACAAACATAAAATATAGAAATCTTCGGACTTGAAAAAAAAAACAATAATACTAAATATAAAAACAAAAATATATAGATTATTTGTATATCTAAATAGAATGAGGCACTACAAAAGAGCTAAAACAAACGGGTCATATTTATTATTAAAGTGTGCGTGACTGCTGCGCTTGATACTCACAAAACTTCATTCTATTACACTAGAGTGCATTTACTTAATGGCCAAGAGTTGGCTGCTATTTTTTTGACGTATTCGACCTTCGAGCTTTGACAGTATATATACATATAAATAAGCTGAGGTATCATGCCCTCGTCTATTATTCTATCACCAAAGAGTTTTAATTTGTTTTGGTGTGTTGTAATTTAGGTAGGAAGGAGCCCACGATCGATAGTATATGTAGATCGCTTTGATAGCCGGGCATTGAAAAAATAAAAAAATGCCTTATAATTATTGACGTAAAATAACTTTTCATATATTTTTTATATTTAATTTTGTTGGGGAGTTAGAAGTGAAATTTCAATTAAAAAGAATTCTTAACTACAATATTTTATCAACACACGAAATGAACAATTCAAATTAGCTAATTAAATCATAGCAATTATTTACAGATACCACGGTAACCATAGCAACGGAAAGAGTCTGAAAAACAAAAGAGGTCTGTAGCCGTGGGCTTTTGTCCTTTGACATCACAGAATATTACATAAAATAATAATAAATTTATGTTACTCGTATAAAATACAGTCATTATTTAGTATTCAAATATAGCTGTATCTATATTTTTCCCATTCAATAATGATATTCATCTGAATAAATGTGAGCAAGTTAAACGGCACTTACCCTTTATCGCACGGATTCCTTTTCCGTAACAGCATCCGACGTTTGAATAGCTTCGTTTAGACTGTGTGAACAAATTTTGTCATGTGTTCATAATGAATCTTTAGAAAACTAAATACATATTAATAATCACATGATATAGTAATATTAAATCCAAGCTTAGAGAAACTACATAAGCTGACTACTATATGTAGGTATTTAGGTAAAACGTTACGGCACCATAATAATAACATAATAATAATAACATAAGCTTCTTTCAAGTTATATAATTTCAATATTAAATAGTTCAACTTAGATTAGTTAAAGTTATTACTTCTGTCGGGCGTCCCGAGACGTAGGTACATTTGTTTAAAAAAAAAAATATTAAAAAAATTAAACGAGCAGGAGCACCTGATGTAAAGTGAAATAATCATATCCGATCTAGGTAATTATTTCACAACATCGTTTATCTGTTGTTTGGTTAAAAAGGAAGGTAAAATCATTAGCCTTCGCCTTATTCCATTCAATACTTTTATTTCATTCCATTCATTCCAAGATATATATATATATATATGCAAGAGGAAAATAACAGAAGCGCATTTGTATTTGCGTAAGCAATTTCGTACTATATTACATATGTACATTGCAGCTGGTTAGTATTGGTTGAACTGAACGCCTTCTCCGATATTGGTAATGACGTCATCATTACCATAATAAAGAATGAACATTGTCTACAAATGAGAGTGATTTTTGTATATGTCGCATGATGCAATGTGATTTTTAAGTTCAAATACAAACAGTTATTATCACAGTACATAAAAAATGAATTAACGTTTCGTACAATAATTAATATAAATAAAACATTATAACTTCAATATTTTAAGGCTATCTCTTAAGTGAAGAATCAGTATTGAGTTTTAAATCTGTATGTCATACCTATATATTTTTATCCTCTTAAAATTTCGGTATATTACAATTTTACTTTAATTCAGATATGATCGTAATTATATGCTATGTTGGCTATATGCTTTTACTCGAATTAGACTGTAATATATGCTTATTGCAATAGTTAACATACAAAACAAGCTTTTTAACCTCGGCCAGAATATATCACAGTCAGAATTATTTCCCGAGCAAGACTACTTTTGATTAAAGACATAATTTATGTTACGTCAATTTTATTTCTGTAAACGCATATGTCTTTATCTAAGGTATTTCGATTAAATACATGTGACACTAGCTTAGAGAAATTAGGTAACCGTCATTAGATAATGGTATTTTCTATAGCGGACTTTGCACTCGTTACCTGTCACAGGCAATTTTTATCATTTGGAGCGAGTTGAGATTGCAGCACAGATTATATTAATTATTAACTCTCCGTCCCAGCTTCACACGATGCCAATAAGGTTCTATATAAAATTCAGATTAAAGAACAAATATAATAGAAAATTCCTTATTTTTTTCCGCGTAGGAAAGTCAAAATCTCATATCCTTTCAAATTACTCTGTTCATTGATAAAAACTCCAATTAAGGCCATTGCTTAGATTAAAAGATCTAAACGTACATACGGCGGGAAGCGACCTTAAGTCTTGAGAAAAATTAAATATATATATATATATATATATATATACTAAACACTGATTTTTGTTTGATTATTTTTCCTGTAAATATAAAACTTTCATAACATTTTAAATAGTAATGCTGTTTCAGACGTCTCGAATCGTTGAAGTAAAACTCATTCTCATCGAATCAACAATCTGGCGGACTGCCAAAACAATATCATATCGGCTTATATATTTGGCACCAATGACTATTTAGCTATGCATCCCTTATGAAATGGATAATGATTAACGATAATATTTGACATGCTCATGAACAACACTGTCGTGAAACCATTAGGTAAAATTACAGCCTGTAGATATCGGAGACCAAATAATAAAACCTTACAATTAAACTATTAGCTTAGCTTTGATGAAATGAAAATTTTCCTTTAATATAAAACATCAGATGTATTATAGGCACGAACACAAGTCATAAAAAATGGGTTGTATTGGTTCAAGGTTAAGATCAACATGTTCTAACCATAGCTCGTTTGAGTTAGGTACCATTTACTGATTAATTATGCTGAAGGTAAGTTACTGGTGCTAAGTGGTTACTTAGCAGCAGTGGTTAATAAAATAAAATAAAAAAGACATTGTAAACTTGCTATAGAATGTAATTCCCTCAAATATGTAAAAGTATTTTCTATGATATACATAGTATTAGGAGATTTATGATGATTTTGTATGATATGGTCCTATATATGGACCACCTGGTACTAAGCAGTCGCCACTGCCCATACACAATTGCACACGAAATTTTAACCATTCCTTACATCGTCAATGCTACATTAATCTTGGCAATTGAGAGGTCCTTTCTGTAGCTGCACTGACTCACTCACCCTTCAAACCGGAACACAACAATACTAAGTATAGCTTCTTTGTGGTACAAAATATGACGTGTAGGTGGTACCTACTCAGACAGGCTAGCCTTACCAAGTAAATTTGAAATCAGTTCCTTAAGTAGTTACCATTGTGCGTATTCTCCAAGCTTTGTGAAACGTAATTGGAAAAGTCGAGAGTAACACATCTTTGGAGGTTAGCAAGATGGCGTGCCTACGTACTTCATGCAACCTCTTTTAATATAAATTGTTTTACTCGTTTTTGTAAGATCAAACGGCGAACTCGTATATTTTACTTGTTCATATGTATATCGCTTATTTATTGTGATAAAATACTTTTTTACTTTCTTAGATGTAATGAAATCTTATAAAGGGACATAAGCATACTAATATATTAAATTTTCTTTTGACATGTTTTCCAATGTTTTGTTTCTGGTACGAGTGCCATATACAATAAATATAAAAATTGTTTGTTTTTGCTCGCATTGCCGCATCGTTTATCTGATTGTTTTGTGTTGAGTTTTCGGACAAAATATTGCGGATTGGTGGATACAAATATGACAGGTTTTTAACCAACACTGCCAAGCACGAGATGAATTATAAACGAAAATTAAGCACATAAAAATTCAGTAGTACAGGGCTGCCAATCGCGCGGGGTTTGATTACACGAATACTCAATTAAGATTCAGGTATGCTTGGCCATTTTGACTTAACTTGTAAATAAAACAAGATTATATGGTTTAAAGAGGCGTTGCAATGCATGCAAAGCATTTGCTAGTCCCAGATAACATTTTCATAACTTTTGAAGCAAATTTAATTTCATCCAATGAATTATTTTAAGTTTAAGTATTGTCTTATTTTTGTTAGTCATTTTAATACGAATAGTCAATCAAATGTATCTGTAGTTTTTTAAAACATGATCTTTAAAAATGATATGACTAAAAATATAGTCACATTTCTATAAACTTTGGACAAATTCTGAAAAATGTGGGTAAGTTTTCTATCCAAGTTTGCCGTTCTTGTAAACGGTTAAAGTTTGACAATCTCCAAACTCAGATCACGGGCAGGATAACCATTTGCTTCAGATGTTTTCCTTTCGCTTAAAATTAGTATTTTATTAAATTTTCCTCTTTTAATTAAGTATACACGATAAATCATACCATTTGCGAAATTTTAGGAGAATTCATTTTATGATGAATACAATGAACTAAAAATACTAGCTGTCCATAATAAATGTAAAATAAGTAAATTTTCTAAATTGTCCTGAAATTAGATCGAAGCGCTACCGGGTCCAATTAAAATCTAGATAAATATATAAATAAAAACATCAAAATTGGTCCAGTCATTTGGGGGAAGTTATACGTAAAAAATAAATATATTATACATCTATATAAATGTCTAAAGATTATTACTTAAAGTAATTAATTTATTAATTCCGTCAATAAATTTAATTTAATATTTAGTTGTCTCTTCGGAATTAGTAGTTTCAATGAACGTATGCGTCAATAAGTAAAATGCTTGGGGTAGGATGTAAATATTACTTAACATGGTACGTTAAATGAGCAGAAAATGCCTGGTGAGGCAGTGATAGCAAAGTATTCTTACGAATCGGCTAAGCCTGAGCCTAAATAAAAGCTAATATTTTCACGTTGTTTTAATATAAGATGCTTATCAATTATGTTGTCACATTTAAATTAAATAGTTTAACGGAAACGTAGTCAACATGCGGTTACGCCTCGTCAAACTTAATTTGAATTAAATGAAATAACAGATGTTCGCTCTCAAAATGTAATTAATTATAATTTTGAATGCTAATCCAATTAAATGGCATTTCTGTTAATATTTGGAGAGTACAATTGGAAAGTAAGTAAAATACTTTTTTATCAATCGAGTACAAATAGACTAGATTTCATTTAGGCATTTTAAATTATGTCTCTGAATATTGTTAATACTTATAAAATTTATAGGTAGATTAATATTATTTATCAATGAATATATTAAAACTTTTTGTATCTTTCAGTTTTGATGTAATTAACATAAATGTTATAGGCTTTTATGTTTGTTCAATATTACATTCATTTTTGTTCATTTATAAGGGAGACTGTCGAGCAAATAGGCTTCTTGATGGAAAGTGATCACCACCACCCACAAACATGTGCACTTTAGAAACGTTACCTCTTCCTTATACAGACAGTATGCCACATATCATCAGAACTGAGTTGTTATGCTGGCCAGCCTGAAATACATACCTCTGTATTGATTGAGATAAGTGAATTCTATACTCGTTGAAGAGATTCTGACCTTCGATTTTGTCTAAATTATTAAATTCTCAAGGTCAAGGAGGTTTACAATTAATAATTTTGTGATTTGCATTCTTATTTTAATTTTTGTGGCTAAAGATGTTGCCAAACATTTTTTAAATAATTTTGAATAGTTACTAACATAATTCGCAAAAGTGGCTCCATGATTGTACGTCCTTTCATCGTTAAATTCGTACATTCGTCACCTAATGTTATGAATTCCAGTAGTCGCCCAAGCAATGAATTAAGAAAGTTTTGAGTATAAACTATTTAACAAGTCAACATGGCATTGAACTTATTCCTAATTAATTAAAATATATTGTTGTTTAAAACATTGAAATCTCTCATTGAAAGATAAGCATGGGAGATTGGCCGTAATATTGCTTCTAAACTTCTTAATATGACTTCTGACCAAAGGAACAAATATTATCTTTTGAAACTTGTTCAATATTTTAAATGAAAATTAAATGTTGATTGTTGTCAGCAGTAATCTGAATCAATTGTTTTAATAATCATTTTATATGTGGTTTCTTGTTTTTTTGATCGTCTAATTTAATAGATTAATTGATTATTATTATTAATAATAATAATATATTACTTTAATTCTTATTAATGATCTGAATCTAATACTTGTGGTTACATATAATACGTCAACTGTTAAATACTTTGTAAATCGAATACATAAGTATGTATACATTGTTTTTCTTCACAAGAAATCGACAATCACTTTGTATCTTTATCTAGGCTGGTAAATGAGTTTAATAGAAAACCTATCATATGATACAATCTTTGTAAGACGAAGTAGTGTAAATATGTGTTATACTCAAACTTGTAAGCGCTCACAAGAACGCGGTATGACAAAAGTTGAGATTTTGCTTTCTAAGTATGAAATAGACGTTGATCTTGAAGGCGATAATCGTAAAAAGAAACTCAAGATGTCTTAGTAAAAGAAAATGTTATCGTTAGTTTCCGAAACTTAAAATGTTTGTTTCATTTTTACAAATATAATGTAAGATGTTTTTATCGCGGGTTCGCCAGCAGAGAGCTCAGTTTGCGGCAAAAATCCCTCAAAATATGCCTTTTCAACTTTTAGCCTTAAATAGTGGACACCAAAAATATGGGTGAATGAACTTTAGCTATTATAACTTTTGATATACACAATTGACTTTGATGAAATAAGGACGATGCGGACTTTGAATACTCTTTATAAAATTTTAATTTTTAATCTAAACTTCATAAACTGCATTTTTATTTGAATTTGTATCTTTTTGGCGTTATGAAGGTTAATCCGTACAAACAGATGGTCATACAAAAGTAAAAAATATATATTTGTTTCGGTTGTATAACTTCGTAAAATTAGCAGTTATTTAATTATATTAAGCAGTTTACCTATTAATAATAACACACCAAGACTTATAAAAATAGTCATAAAAGATCTTTAGTTTTTTTTTTATAATAAATTCCATCCTTTCCTCATATTTTCTAAAGGATTTCCAATTAAATCTTTTAAACTTTATAGGCCTACTTCACAACTTGAGAGAAATAACTTCAAAATTAGATGAAGTGAATTTGTTTCGCTATTCCAATAAATAATAATAATTATTGTAACCTCTTTGAAAAACCCAGATGAAAAACTTTGTCAGTGTGGCTTAGGAATCCTCTTCGATAAGAATATGACGCAACAGAATAGTCCGATAAGGAAATTGGTAGCCAGAAAATGGCGAAAAGTACCCGTAACGAAAGGAAACAAATTTTTATTATATTTCACGTATTTATACAATACCTTTATATAAATAATAATTAATTTGTAAATGAGATGAATTTTATAAGAGTTCCTTATTTAAAAAAACGTTTTAAAGAAAACATTTTGATTTATTCCCGTATACTGAGTAAGTTTAATAAAAAAACAAACTCCGTTTCAATGGTACGATGATTTTTAGTCAATTAAAAGACATTATATGTTTGGAAAAATAACGCCTTTTAAAATATTTTAGTCTTACCGAACAACATTAGAAATCCATTGAAATTACATAAACTGTGGAGTCTGAAACTCGACTCCACGAGATCTTATCGACATGACTTCAACGCTGGGAACAGTATGAAATTTAAAAGCTTCTTTGCGACGTTGTTTGTACTTTACTGATATGCAAATGTTTATTTCACAAAATAATAATATTACATAGAAACCCAAATAAGCGTTACGGTTTGACTTGAGTCAATTTCTTTTACTCTTATCCCTTGTCGAAACAAATATATTTGTCATAATACTTTTTGAGTGTGTGTATCATATGTGTGTGTGTGTGTAGTTATTTGTTTTTAACTTTTATTATTATATTATTTGCATCTTATATTCTTAGTTCAACTTATGATTAACTCGACTATAAAATACGTCGTGGTATTATAGATTTTTTATAAAATCTGTGGGTGACCGTGCAAATAGACCACCTGGTGGTAAGTGGTGACCACTGTCAAGAGACATTCGCGTAAGAAATATGAACCATTCTTTATATCGCCTTAGAAACTAATGTCATATATCCCTTATGCCTGTAATTTCATTGATTTCCTGCCAGCCGGAACACAACAATACTAAATACTATTTATTATTAAATATTATTACCATTTGGCAGTAGAATATATTGGTGATACCAAGACTTTTATCTCACTTCATACCAAAAATAATAGTGGCGTTTATTTATACCGCAGGGTTACGTATAGTTATTTTATTTAATAAATTCAAAGAAACATATATTTATATGAAATACGCAGTCGAATAATACATTTTACAAGTCTGCCTGTGATTTTAACATAACTGCCCTTGTTAATTTAATTTAATTTACAATCTATCAAATACAAAATAACCTCTATTATTATTTTAGCATGTTTACCAGTTTATCAAGGTTAATCTTCAAAACGGGTATAAATTATAAATGTAAATTATTGAATGTAATAATATTGAATATTACAAGTTACAGGTTTGACTTTATTTCATCAACATTGGGATAGTTTATGAAAAGTTATCACAACATATTTAACTACATAATTAGCATATTATATAAGTAAGATTTATAATCGCTAAAAACAATTCCTATGATGTTCCGATGTTCCTTCCGATAATATTATTCAGTTTTACAATTTATATACGAATTCAACGCTGATGGAAATGTGGGACGCAGGTACAAAAAATATAAGTGTAAATAATAATTAGTGCTATGGTCGTTTCAATTGGTTTGGCGTTAGGTTGCGGGTTCGAAGGGTTCAGATAAGTACCTTAACGGACCGCATCCCTTGGAAATAGTAAATTAGTACTATCCCCGTCTATATTGTCAGCAACATGAAATAGAACTATTTCTAATCTTTCCTTATTTGTGATCAACAAAATAAAGTAAATTTATTAACATATGTATTTGAGTTATTTATTTTAAATCCTTTATTGATAATAATGGTGTAGTGTGTCTGGATCGTGGGTGGCAACCCGCTCATAATTTTTTTTAACGATAAACGGCTCTACTACGTATTGATATGATCCAGATCGACGTGTGAGTGAGCTAGTGTAGGCACGGGGGACATAACTTCTTAGTTTCCAGGTTTGGAATGGTTAGCATTATTTCTTAGAGAGCCAACATATATGGGCGGTTGTGACCATTTGCAATCAAGTGCTCCATTTTATAGGCCGTCTAATTAATACAAAAAAAAATTATTCTCTATCAACCAATTTTGAGCCTATCGGAAATATTTACACTTATCAAGATAAAATATTCTTAGTGGTAAGGCTGCTTGTCTGTCAGTGTCTGTGAATGTATACCAACGGCGGTGACCACACACTATCAGGTAGCCCATTCGCCAGACCGCCTACCTATGATATAAAAAAAGAAATAGATAGAAAGGTTTAGTTTCCTGCGCGTCAAATACAGTAATATATAACAAAAAAATATTTTCCCCTAAAGCACGTGTACACTTCTTCACATAATCTTTCTCACGTTCACTTTTCACGTGTATTTTCATTGCTTATGTTACATCGATTCTGTTTTCTCGTAAATTAAACACAATCTAAATTCACATTTTATGTTCGAATAAAAATAAAATGGATCAAGGAAACAAACTTAAGTAAATTCAGTTAAAAAATATCAATAAGCCATAATTAAAACAGTTTTGATAGAAGTCTAGACCGAAGAAGAACTAAAGTTTAATATTTTCCAAGCAATAATGTCAACAGTGTTGAAGTTTTAAAGTTTAAATCTGAAACAGTTTTGAAGGAACAGAGCCTGGAGCGTTTTGGTAGCAATATTTTATACTTGAAAATAATTAAAGAAAAACTTATGCCGTTATCATACTTATATTAAAAAAAATAAACAGCGTATAAATCATTTATATTATTCATAATTCATAGAAAAATTTCTGATTAAAATTATCTTCATTTATATTAAGACTACCTGAACCCTGAACTGAGAGAGAGATGGAATGGATGCCCTGAACTTAGTGGCACAATGGTCAGAACTTGTGTATTATAACCGATGATTGCGGGTTCAAGCCCTGGCAAGCACCATTGAATATCCATGTGCTTAATTTGTGTTAACGATTCATCTTGTGTTCGTCGGTGAAAGAAAAAAATCGTGAACAACTAGACCATTTGAAATTGATATGTACAACTATCAGTCACTGTATAATGGCTCTTGTTCGATGGGTTTATCAGTTTTTATTTCATCAACGGCATATAATGATAAAATAATGTACAAGGTGTCAGCAGTTCTTCATCTTACATCTCATATTTTGCCAAGTACATTACCTCATAGGTGCTGCGGAAATATGTGAATATTTTTATAATGACTAATTGAAATAATTTTAAGTAGTATATGTAAATATATACCATTTAAATTGTAAGGGTAATCTCATGGCACGTAGTCGTTTGCCACGTACATTCCCTCCCGACGTCGACGGCCCCTAAACTGAGGTCCGGTCTCAGAGAAGGCGCCGTAAGGACGTGAGTATTCTGAGCTCTTAAGTACGCTCCCAATATCCGGCTGAGTCATTTAAGACTTGCTCTCTTACCGATAACGCTGTAGAGGTCACTTTAACCAACAGATAATATCAATTAAAAAAATAAAAAATAAATGCTCGTCTACCCTTTGCAGCTTCCTAACTGGAAATGGCAAAAAAATGGGATACAATTATTTCAATATATAAAGTATCTCCGGTGTTATATTCCTCTACAAATCTGTGAAATGAAATAATAATAAACCAAAACAAGAAAACCAAATAAAATGGCAAAAAATACAAAATCCAGAGAGTAAATCTAGTCAATTTTATGAAGCTCGTCATTTAGATTGCAAATAATAAATGGAAAATAACAAAAGAGAGAACTAAATTATTCACTAACGAATTCAAAATATCCATCCATTCCAAAACAAACCATAAATTTCGAATTGCTAAGCAATATTTCGTAAAGGGGAGGAATATTATAGAGGGGGACACTAATAAGTCATACTATGTCATTGTGTGATGTATATTAAATTAAAAGTAGATGACAATTCAGCTTAGCTCGGGTAAAATAAATCATATTAAATATACTAACTTGTAATAATGACAGCCCGTTTTACTGTCATGTCATTGAATTTTACGAATTAATTTCGAATATCTCGATTATACGAATTTTGTGATCTCTAATTGTGGATAGCTTTCGATCGGGTCTATCGTAGTCTATACGAAATTATTAATATATGTTTAAAAAAATAATATGTTTTTTTGCGTTACCTTAATTACCTTTACGAAAAACTGCAGCTATTTTCTATAAAAATGCATGTGATTATAACGGGTAATTTTTTTTATTCCATATTTTTTTTTAGTATTCACATGTTTTTCTTTATAACTTTCATTTATCATTGAACCGAACTTTGAAGTCCACGCAAAGTCACGAGCAGAAATGATTAAAAACAAAATAATTTAGTTTAGTATAAATTGATAACAGTCGTTTTGGTGATAGGGCAAGGCCGTCTCGGTAGGTATCACCCACCTATAATATTATATTCTATCGCCAAACGGCATTACTTAGAATTATATTCCGGTTTAAAGGGTGAGTGAGCCGGTGTAACTACAGGTAACACTTAGTACCCACTTATTGGCGATGTAAGGCATGGTTAATATGTCTTACAATACCAATGGGGTATGATGACCTCTATAATTATTAAATATATGTTTATAATTGCTATGCCTATGCAATTACAGTATAAGCGAATTTATCGGGTTTACGGGGTTCCGTAAGAATGTGTGTGACCTTATAATGTTATAAACTATGTGAATAACTTTATCCAAAATCAGTCAGTTCAGTATTTCTTGCGTAATTAAGATACTTCCAAATATTCTAACGTTTGTATTGATAATATAATTAGAGGGTAGGTTAGACTATCGAAACAAATGACTAAATAATATATTTCAATGAGTTTTAAAATCAGAAAAAATATACTATTAACTGTTTTGCTTTTTTGGGACATTAAACAAAATTAATATTATTCATTGACCGAACTAATAACTTAATAAAATGCTTATATTTATTTAGATATTTGTATACAAAGACCATTATAAATTAATAATGTTGATATATATTTGAAACAAATTATTGACCTTAATCTGAGTAAATAATTTGAAATAGTGCAGCCGAACACTTAAATGATATTAAAAATGCGATTGCGAATGGAAAAATAAAATAATGTTAAATGCTGTAAATGTTATTTTCTAGATCCGCAAACATAAACGAATCGAGTCAAAATCGTTATCGCTAACGAGTTGGCCCGCAAACTGAGTTATCGGGGCTTTCGTTTTACAGGACGGTACGATGTTTTTACTTTTGTATGCTGGCTTCGGTTGAAAAAAAAAACAAATAATGGAATCCATTTACCTTCTTTAATATAAACAAATTGTAAAGGTTATTTGAAATTCATATGAATAACTAAGTGGTTTTCTAGAATATATGTAAAATAAACTTTTTTTTATAATTTTATTACTATTATATAAATAATAGGAGTTTATATAAGTAACAGTAATTTATGCATTGATAATAAAATTCAATTAAAGATTTTTATTAATTGATATTTTTATTTTTTTCACTGACAACTCAGCGTTATTAAATACTAGCTACGCTTCCCCGTTTCACACTCGTACAAAAAGTAATATACAAATATTTCCCTTAAATCGTTGCGTAGTTTACAAGATCAAAGCGTACAAACGGTAGGAAACGACTTTATTTTATATTATGAACATATAAACAAATCATCCTGAAACGACTTCGTTTTAAGAATAGAAGAAATAAACATTTTAAACGTGAAGTAACTTATATTTACAGGACCAACTCTCTATCACACACTTTTGTTAAGTCATATGTACTGCGAATAGTGTAAATAGACTGAGCTATTGACGTGTTGAGATTTATTTGAACAAACTCGTGAGAAATTGTGAATCTCGTATGGAAACATAAACAAATGTATGGTATTTAAACGGATATTAATAAAAAAATATATTTAAAATACAATAACCGTAATCCCGACACTTAAGAGCGTAGTTTGTAAGCGTGGGAATTAATTTTAGAACACACACATAGGTACTTTTCAATAATACAGTTGCATTGTGCAGTGTATCGTACGCATCCCCGGAGATAATTAGTTGCTTGTTTTCGGTGCAACGAATAAATTAAATTTTCATTGCGCGTTCATAACGTAGAATTTATAAAAATACATTTAATTACGAGTAATGTATTAGCTATAAGGTTGTCACTCGCAAACGCAATTATAAATTATTTGTTAGCATAGGGTGCGGTCAGAGTGCATTAAGATGCCAAATATTCATTATGATTTTTATTGTTTCAACTGCTTTCGTCTAACTAAATAATAATAATTATTTTCTTGATATTTTAAGGTTAGTAGATATACCGAATTAAATTAAAGTAAAGACACATTAAATAATCACTTCTTAAATTTTATAAATATAAATAACGGAGTTAAATATAATTTT